>NC_142344.1:29175672-29330848 GCF_054954075.1 Amborella trichopoda
TCTTCGGCCCATTTCTCGGTTCTGGTAAATGGGAGTCCGAAAGGTTTTTTTAAAGAAACAAGGGGTTTAGGAAAAGGTGACCCTTTATCTCATATCTTATTTACTTTGGTGGGTGAAGCCTTCAGCCTTATGCTTAATAATGTGGAACATAGACTTTGGTTCCATGGTTTCAAGTTTCTCAGAATTCGCCTTTTGTATCTCATTTGCAGTTTGCAGATGATGCAATAATTTTTTGTGGAGCACAATTGGATTAGATTTTACATATAAAAAGATTTTTGAGATGTTGAGAGGTGGCTTTAGGTCGTAAAGTTAATTTTGATAAAACAACCATTATTGGGGTTGGGTGCTGCAGCTGAGGTTCACCATCTCACCCAAGTAATGAATTGCAAAGTTGAATCGTTCCCTATAATATATTTGGGTATGACTATTTCAGACTCTAGGCTACCGAAGGAGGTATGGGATTCGGTGGTGAAAATAGCTAATGTTAAATTAGATTTGTGGAAACCAAATTTTTTTTCCTTTCATGGATAAATAACTCTGATCAATTCATCTCTTTCTAATTTACCCATATATCAGATGTCACTTTTGATGATGCCTTCTGACGTGGTTAAAAGAATTGAACGGCTAATGAGGAATTTTCTATGGGGATCCGTGGGTCAACAGAGGAGGTTTCATCTTGTTAGCTGGGAAAAGGTGAAGGAGGGTTTCACCTAAAAGTGAAGGAGGGTTAGGGATTCGTAGGTTAAAGCTTATGAATCAAGCACTTACTGCAAAGTGGTGGGGGCAGTTTCTGGGGCTGGAGAATTTCCTTTAGAACAAATTCTAAGTGCTAAGTACGGGGTGGATTCATTGAATTATTTGATTGCAAGGGGTAGGGGTGGCAGCAGTCAATCGTATGTGTGGAAAACCTTCTGCTCTATGCGTACATTTATGGCTAGGTTGATTCGTTGGAATGTTGGTAAAGGAGATGGGGTTCTCTTTTGACATCAAAGATGGGTCTCTGATAATGCCTTAAAATATACATACCTAGATTTGTTTACCAGATGCTCGAATGTATTGCTTAGGGTAAATGAAGTGGGTGTAAATGTTGAGAATTATATTATTTGGAACATTACTTGTAGGTATAATCGAGTTCCTGAGGTGGTGGCGGATCAAATTGCGGACCTTCTCAACATTTTGGCGGATGTTTATTTTTCTCCAGTGGCGGAGGATGAAGCTATATGGGAACCTGAAATAGATGGTATATTTTCAGTGTGCTCGGCCTATTCATTGCTTTTTCATGATTGAATTAGATGGAGCCAGTCAGAGCTTCAGGATATTTGGAAGTGGAAGATTCCCCTTAAAGTTAAAGATTTTATTTGGGTTATGCTATAAGGTGCTAACTATGGATAATCTGAGAAATAATGGGAATATTTTAGTTAATGTTTGTTTGTTTTTGTAAAATGGATGAAGAATCATGTACTCATTTGTTTTTGCTTTGCCCATTTTCTTTTCACATTTGGCAATGGGCTTTACAGAAAATAGGGGGTCTCCATGATTATGCCTGATTCTTTGATTTATTTTTTGACGTATTTTCTTTGGTTGGCCTTCTGGTGTAATAATTTGGAATATTATGAGGGGTGCCATAATTTGGGAATTATGGTTAGAAAGAAATAAAAAAGTTTTCGATGGTGTGGTTTTAGAGGCTCAGGAACTCAAATATAGAATTCTTAATTCGATGTGGACCTGGTTCAAGATCACAAAGTAAGGTTTTGCAGTTTCTAAAGTTGACGTTTTCAATAATTTGGAAAATTTGATTAAGTATCGATTTTTGAAATAGAGACCAAGATTGAGTTGGGTTCCTCCGCCTTTTGATGACTCTTCTTTCGGAAACCCAAGTAATGCCGGTTTTGGGGGGGGGGTTTGTAGAGACAATATAGGTGCTATTCGTTTTTGTTATGCTGGTCCGTGTGGTGTAACAACTGGTAATCATGTTGAATTAGAGGGATTGTCACAAGGGTTAAGGATCTGGACAGAGAAATGAATGGGGGGATCTTTGATCATTGAAGGGGATCTCTTACTGTTGTTAACTGGTGTTCTGTTATCTCTAAACCTCCTTGGCGACTAAGATCTCTATGGTTGAAGGTTGTGGATTTTCTCTCTTCTCGGGAGGTTACTTTCCAACGTTTTAAGGGAAGCAAACGGGGTTGCAGATGGCTTGACAAGAAAGGAATGTATCTTAATTCTTTAGTTATTTATTCTGATTTGCTGTAACTGATATATGGTTCTCTTATTTCTTCTAATAAAAGTTAAGTACTCTTGTCAAAAAAAAAAAAAAAAAATCTAAATTATCTAAAAAAATAATTTCCAGGTTTTATACTTTGTAAAATTATTTATTTGAAATTCTTTTATCTTTCATTAAGAAAATACAACTTTAAATCTATAAGTTTTGTCCTCTTAAATTATTTGATTGGTTTTTAACTTTTTAGTACAATTTTGAAACATTTGTAAATAATTGTTTTTCATTGACTAAATCAAGGAATTCATCTTTATTATTTGTTTCCAAAATATGGAAAATTGAATGAATTTAAGTCAAAATTTCATGCTCTAAAAATAGTTTGTAGCTATTTTTTGTTTTTCATTGTGTACCTTAAAAAATCAATAAAAAATATTCCCATTGTTCTTTACTGAAGGAACCCACTACGGAATTAACTCCCAAAGAGCGACACAAAGTTTTGAGTGAAAGAGACAATCGAAAAAGAGTGGGGTGATCACCCGCCCCTTGCAATAGCCAAATGGGACATTCATGCCTCATACTTCAAAAGGCATTAAATCCTAATGGATAACATAAATTAACCTATTAACGGGAAAAACCTAATGAGCTTATCTATCCAAATAAAATATTGAGGGATTAGAAAACTGAGAGTGATTATGAGTCTGAAAATCAAGGAGCAATTCAAAGGAAAAGTTCAATAGGAATTCAATGACCATTGTCAAAGAGATATTGGATGGCAACCTGGGGCAAGGGAAATATGAGGATAACCAATATTAAAACCTCCTTGCTAATTGGAGAAGGAAAAGATGATTGAATTCCTACATGATCTTAGGGAGAAGTGCCAAAAAATAAAGCGGGGTGTGGAGGGGGGGGGGGGGGGGGGGGGGGGGGGGGTGGGGGAGGGGGGAGGGGGTGGTGTATCACTGGCTCTTCTTCTCCTCCTCCTCTTTATTCGTCATCATCATCTTCTTCTTTCAAAAAAAATAAAATCCGTTGGGTTTAAAATCCCAAAGGATTCCCAAGCGTTGGGAAAAAAGCCACTAGGCTGAACACTCGAAAGGGGCCCTGGGGTGATGGAAAAAGAAATCCGGTGGGCTGAAAATCCCAAAGGAACCCTAAGTGTTGAAAAAGGTGCCACCGGGATTAACACCTGAAAGAGACCTCAGGGCGATGAAAAAAAAGAGAAAAGAAGTTATATCTCCTTTCATTCTCTTCTCTGAAGTCTTTTCTCTCTAAAAACAACTGCTCTTCCCTATTCCTAAGTTAGAATGATATTAAAAAAAAATCAATGAGCATTAGCTTGATGGAGCATAGATGAGGACCTTGATCATTTGGAAGGTAGGTGGTGGAGGAACGAAATTGAAAATCCAAAGAGATTTTGAGCACTGAGGGGCTGTATCTTGTATTCTCTGAGATTTTGATTTGCTCGAAAACTTCAGATAACTCTCTTTTGAATTGAAATATAAGAGCCAAGGTTGGAAGATGAATGAATACTGATGATTCCCCATCGTGAAGATCCCAGCAAGGATCTGACAAGATCATTTAGGATCCACCAAAGGGGTCACAAGTCGTTAAACTATAAGGCCCACTTTTGTTTTTAAGAATTCTTGAAAATTTATTTTCAAAACTTCTTTCCAAGCACTTTTTCAACACCCTTTTCAGAATGCTCCATGGTATCACGAGCTTAAACTGCCAACCACTTTCAAATGAGAAATCATTAAAAAACGTCTAGCCCCTTATGAAGTAAAAGGTCGAGGGTATCTATTTCAAACTGCTCCTTGGTGGTATGAATCTAAGGTGCCAACTACTTTCAAATGAGAAATCATTAAAAAATGTTTAGTCACGTATGACATAAAAGGTTGGCTGTATCCAATTCTAAACATCTAGCCCTGTACGAGGTTGGGTGAAATTTTGGAAGACGTCTAGCTCCCTATGATGTAAAAGGTCGGGTGTTCAGAAATGTAGGCCACCACCTGACGCTCAATTGTCAGGTTTATCATGTTTATTGTTGCATGACGTTAGACTGCTCAGAGGGCTCTATGGTTGCATGAGATAAAATTGCGAACCAAACTTGTTTTTTCAAATATCTTCCTCTTTTCAAAATTTTCCTTATATGTCTTGTATTTTCAAAAACTTTAATTTCTTGGTTAAAATCATACACTTGCACAAGCTCTTGGTTCTGTTTCAAAACTTTTTCCTGTTTTAATATTTTCTAAAAATGTCCTATAAAAATGAGGGAGCTGGGCACCTGTACATGATGCTACCATTGCTGCCTCATTTTTCTCTTTAGAATTGACCAACGAGACCTTCTTTCCAGTAGGTCAAAATTTTTTCAAACCATAGAAAGCTTTAAGGAAAACCTAGAAAAATGCCAGGTTTATAAATTCAAAATTATAATTCAAAATTCTTGAAGTTTAGTAGCATAGCTAAAAAGTCCAACTTGAGGTCAAAATTAACATAAATCACCAGAACATCTCACACCGAAAACCCTAGGATGAAATGCCCTAAGTGGGTGAGCGGTGAGCGCAATGTCTTGGATGAAAAAGCTGGTGTTCCCTCTGACCACGTAACATTAGGATGAAGTCAACATATCGGCAGTGTCTATTTCTTTGATACACACCTATCCCTCGAAGGACATGGAGTACCAGAGCAGGACAACTGTAGAGACCCCATTTTGAATATGACAAATTTCATTATCTTAAATTTAAACAACCCTTAAGACTACACTATTCCAGAAAATCCACGAATTATGCAACACAGTAGTCCATGGTCCTCATCCTGTGATCCATTATCTTAACAGGCTCACCCATTTTTAAAATAATAAAAAAAAATAACAAAAAATCACTTTTTATCCTGAAAATTGGAAGGTGATCATTAAAAAACGTGCGAATAACTGCAAAAATAGAAATTAGGTATTTTGGTGAGATTTGGATTGGGAGGCACAAGGTGTGCTGCCCAGATCCGTTGGGAGGCACAACGAGTGCCGCTCAGCTCTCTGACCTTCAAAACGTATTTTTGCGCTTGAAGATCAGCTAATTAATGGTAATGATGCATTTCACGTGTTTTTGGATCTATAAAAGCACATTTTCTTGAACTTTTAGAGGTTGCTGAGAAAAACCCTAGATATTGTGTGAAACCTTAAACCTAGAACTCTAGATCATCAATCCATACTTTATGAAGCTATCATCAAACATTCAACCCTTTAGATCAGATCCATAACTTAATCCAACCAAGCTCAGGTTTGGTCAATTCTGAAGAGAAAAGGGGGGGTGGACAGTATAAACTCAGTCGTGGTCCTGATACGGGCGAGGCTCCAAAGTCTCGGGTGTCCCAGGCCAATTGGTCCAATCAAGTAAGTCTCCCTTCAACATTTCCTTGCATTTCCAGTTACTTTTGTTCAAGCACATTGTAGTTCAAGTATAAAGATGTTTGGGTCAGTCCATGGTGTGTAACTATGACTAGGCATGATATCATTTATATTGCTACCATGATTTGAATAAGTTGCCTCTTCTTCATATTCCAATCTCTTCCTCTCCACTTTTTCATTACACTCCATAAGAATATTTTTTGTAAAGTCTTAGAGTATTTCACTATCTAATCCATTTGATACAACTTATAAAGGCAGTTCTACTTAAATCATCGTAACAAGCAGTTTAGGACGCCTTGTAGTCAGCCTTAATTTCAACACTATTGCCATTTGATACCATCCTTTCATTCCCTTCCTTAGTCCTTCTCATGATGTAGTGCTCAGGGTTGAACATAACATTATTATAATAGAAAACATTTAAGAGCACAAAGAATACCATCACGTTCATATACGCAACTTGTACATGTTGTTGTGATTTCTAATTCATTGAATATCACTTTATATTGTAGTTGATTGACATCATATTGATTGGCATCGTATTTATACACCCTATATGTGGTCATTGGTCCTTCAACTTCTATAGACTCTGCAACCATGGGAGGTGTCTTTTGAATTTCTTCAACAAACTTCCTAAATACACCATGTGTGTACAACTTAATAACTTGTTTTTTATAGGGAAATGTCATTCTCATCATTGGAATACCTTCAGTGCTATTGAAGTCTATCATATTTTCTTTCTCATATAGATGATCAATTGCTTTCTGGTACTGCTTCGCAAATCTTGAAAAATTGGTGTGTGAATTTACATATTGTTTAATAAAACTATTCCCAGATTCGCTTCGTTGACTATATAGTGCACCAGTAAGAATCGTACTTTCAAATACACATCAACCCACTGAAACGACATCCATATAAAGTGTCCAACTATTCATTCCCCTCAAGCTCATATTTTTGGAGTATTATGGAATCCTCAAAATAATTAATTGTCTTATTATAATCAATAGTAATTTTATGCTGCTCATGTAAGAACCTTTTGTGCTTTCGCTCACATGGCCCACTTTTTCTTGAAACTTTCGTGAAATGTGACATTTGCATAATCGATGCTGTGCATTTGAAATAACTTCTTTAATTGCAACAGCCATAGTTACGTCGTGATTAGTAATGATGCAACCCGGTTCTCGACTTTGCCTAGCTTCTAGTCAATGTCCAAATAGCCAATTAAAGGACTCTGTTGTCTCATGCCTAATTAGTGCACAACCAAAGATTATATTGGTTACATGGTAGTTTGCTCCAATATCGGGGGAAAAAGGCATGACGTATGCATTCATCTTATATGTTGTACAAAAAATAACTACATCACCAAAGTTCTCATATGATATTCTTAAACCCGAATCTATAGCACATTACAAAATTGACCTACTTCATCAAGCTATTTTTATTAAAAAACCATGTGTTCGCCTCAAGTTCTTGGTAGCTACTGGGATGCGCCGATATGATATCAAATGATGTACCTTTGATGGAGATATAAACTTTTGGGAGTGCTATTAAACAAATTTTGTTACAACCCACTTTTCCTCTTTCATCTTGCGTACCCTTAACATTGCTTTGCACCTTCCTTTGTTATTGGACAAGGATGAATTTTTCCTTCCTACTTTGGATCACGTTTGCTTTCTTTTGGGCAAATATAGTCTTGCATCCACAATTTGTTGTCCTTGTCCTTCTTTGGCCTATCAAGACCAATATTAAAGCCTCTTCGCTGGGCATATGCATTGTAAAATAGATACGCAACATCCTCAAATTCAAAGTTCAATCCTACAAATAGGTCCTTCTGATGCCCACCCTCATTGTCCTTACCATCCCTAGTTGCTATGATGTTATCACAACCTGCATCCTAAAATTGTCTTTATGGAACTCATCCTGGTCCATATCAGAGGATGAATCAGATACGAGTGCCTCAATGGGTATGTAAGCCGCAATATGCTTCATATTACCAACAATATCACCACTTGAGGATCCTCCATCTTCTCCAATGATGTTCATAACTTTTAACTAGTAATACTTAAACATAAGTAATTACACAAATTCATTTCTATGTCACATAGACACAAAATTTAAGTATAAGCTGGAATTTCAAAATAAATCTACATCTAGCAAGACATTAAGTAAAAAATACTAACTAGAACTTGAGTTATAAATTGATAGCAAACCAACTACAAAATTTAAAATTCACTACTACAAATCACAATAAGAGAGTTAGAGATAGAGAGGGAGAGCTCAAAATCCGGTGTCTTAAGATACGATCTATATAAAATAGGACGAAAATTTATTTTTTCCGGCTCATCCTATAATGCTTAGGATAAATATATGATCTATCTGCTTTATCTCCATAGAAATACCACTCTATTGCTGAATTACAGAGGACATGAATTGGTTGTTAAGGTTTCCATTAAGATGGGTTATTGAGTCTAAGTAAGAGATCGAAAGAGACAGTGGATGAATCACAACGTCAGAGAGAGAGAGAGAGAGAGAGAGAGAGAGAGAGAGAGAGAGAGAGAGAGAGAGAGAGAGAGAGAGAGAGCATACCTATTGAGATTTGAGCTTCTTTCCTAGTGAATGTGCAAAAAGCAAGCTCCTTCTTCTCTTTAACACTCAATTGGAGCATGCTTCTCCTCCTTCTCTTTTACTTGTTGTTGAGGTTGCAGAGGAGAGAGAGAAAGTTATCTTTGTTTTCATGTAATTGGGGTTCTCCTTGTTCTCTCGCGTGCTGGTTCTCTTCTCTGGACTTTTTTTCCTACTCGTGCTCTCTCTCCCCTCCAGCGTGCCCTCTTTCTTTCAATTTTCCCCATGCTTTCTCTTTCTCTCTCTCTATTACGGGAGGGAAGGTTTGAAGGATTACTGATTGAGCCCGTGACCATTTTTTTGTGAAATTTTGAGTCAAACAATCTCAGCCACCCATTTCAAATGAACGATTGAAAAGGAGGGGAGCATAGCTCTTCTATGCTATAGGGGAAGCAGAGAAAGCTTTCCCTTGTTTAAATGTCCCACGTATTCTACTTGATCTGGGCTTTTGTTGTTGGTTATTAAATGCCATCTTTACACATTATGCAAGTTTTATTTATATTAATATTTTTTAAAGGTTTTATAAGGATGAGGTGGGGTTTTATTATAAATAGGGGCTTGTACTCTCTCTCACATGGAGACATGCTCTCTCACTCCCCTATGAGCTTCTTAATAATAACACGAAGCGTTACGTTTTCGCTCTCTTTATCTTGTGAACCGAAGCTTTTTCTCTCTCATAAGGCTCATATTCATTCTTTAGTAAGAGATAGTGGGGCACTAGCCTCATGTAAATTTTAGGTAACAGGTACTATTACATTTAATGGTTTATTTTATGACGCGGAATGATTATTTAATTGCTTCTATTTTCCAATCGATGTTAAATTGATGTTATTTTAACGATTGGATATTTTTGCTCTAAGAGATATTTCTTGATACTAAATTCTTCTTCCAGTCGATGTTAATTGTGTTATATCAATTGGAAGATTAATGTGTAGTAAGAGAGAGAAGTTTGTGATCCCAATCGATGTTTTATTGTAAGATACTCAAGTGGATGACAAATTTTGTGGTAAGAAAGAAGTTTGCAATCTCAATCGCTGTTCATATTATATCGATTGGATGATGATTTTTGTAGTGAGAGATATGAGTTTCTAATTGATGTTTGTGGTATCATATTGATTGAAAAGACATATTAATAATTTTGAGACTGTGGTTTTGTATGGGTAACTCAGGGACTCAAGATTTGTATTCCGATTTGGCTATATCTTGGGAGTGTACTCACCGGCATTCGTTTGCACCTCATAATTTTACCGAGACATGGGTGTTTAACACTCCAAAGAAAATGAGAGTATATCGTACCTCCAGATCCCCTGATTTTGGTCTTAGTTATTTGGGAGCTTATGTCCACTGTGATGTTTAACTGCAGTGAGACCCCAAACAACCAGTGGACTGGTCGCCTTTCTTTCTAAAAGTGTCAATAAACTCTCTCACTTCCCTCTCTCTCTCTCTCTTCAAACCATCTCTCTTCAAAATTACAGATTTTTGAAGTTGTTAGAGAGAGAAAAACCCTAATTTTTATTGGGTGTGGTTTGTATAGGGTTAAGGCTCCAAACAATTAAAGTAGAACCTTTAAATAGTGTCGAAATATATCTTTCAGTATTAAAAATCTTTGTAATGGCTTGAAACATTATTTTCATATGTAATTACAAAATTTAAAGCATAAAAAATAATATAGATCAAGCATATCTATGAACACTTGAAAAATCTTGAATATTGACAGTCCAGAAATAGACCAATGTGCTTTTTTCATGTAATAATTAGTCTTCCACTTAGAAATGGGGCTTGGGTCATGGTGGTAGCATCCCTACACCTAGTCACCACATTGTGGTTTTCATTCCTACCACTAACACTATCACTAACACCTTAAAAAATTTAACTTCTAATCTACTTAGAAAACAGGGTAGGAGCATGTCTTACCCACTGAATTAACAAAAAGAAGAGAAAAAAAAGAAAAGAAGAAGTCAAGTGCCATTTGATCTCATCCTCCTTAGTGACAACAAAGGGTGAATACCTTATACCTCGTATGCGTAGTTTATTGTGTGTACAACATGCCGATGAGTGCATGTTGTGTGATTTACTCCCACACATTTTTCTTAGACGGATGGTGTTTCTGTGAGTCATCCGACTTGACTCATGTACATATGTGCGCCCCCCATTAATCTACATTAAAATAGATTTTTAATCTAAAATTTTCGGGATTGTTAAGATCATCATGAACATGAAAATAAAAATAAAAATTTTGATAGTTTAGAAGGATGGGGTTTTAATGAGTCAGCCGACTCATATATTGTACATTTGCGCGCCCCCCCTTAAACCATCTTCAAAATGGATTTCCAATCTAAAATTTTAGGGATTCATGATCTACAATAAGATTATCATAAACATGAAATAAAAGAAAAAAATTTTTATTCTTAAAATATGATTTTTTAGCAAAGCAATTTTTACTGTATAAGTCCTCAGTTTTTTTAGAACATCCATTTTCAAGATGGACATTGGTAAGTCAGTGGACACTTACACCCACCGACTCATGAATGACTTTTCCTTATTAAAATATAGCTAATTGGTAAACTATTTAATATTTCACTTATTTTAATAGGATATTTTCTAATTAAATAAACAAATATAAGTAAACTATTAAATAGTTCATCTCAAATTCTCTCAACCATAGATTTCGACCAGTTTTTGAATTATATAGAAATTTTTACCATTGATAGATAGACTAAAACCAAGAAAGTCTGGTAAGCGGTCCAGCCAGCCCAACTGTATATCCAATTAAATCTTGATAATTATGCATTAAACAAGCATGATATTTTTAATAATTTAAGGTCATGGATCAAGACTATATGTACATAGCAAGTTAAGGTCGTGCCAAATAGATCATATATGATGCAGTTTAGAGTCATGGATCAGGACTATATATATAGCAGTTTAAGATCGTGCAAAAATAGATTATATATGACGTAGTTTAGAGTCATTGATCAGGACTATGTAGATAACAGTTTAAAGTCATGCAAAAATAGACCATATATGATGCCGTTTAGAGTCATGGATCAAGATTGTATGTATATAGCAGTTTAAGGTCATGCCAAATAGACCATATATAATGCAGTTTTGAGTCATGAATCAGGGCTATATATATCTTTAAGGGTCAGGTATGTGCTCCCAATCTTAAAACTGGTGGTAATCTGGTTTTGGACCAAGCCCAAGCCCTTCCATGAGACTTTCAAGATTCACAGCACTGAAAACCAGGTTGTTGAAAGTCCAAGGATTGGAGGCTTGCAAATACATTTTGTTCTCCAGCCTCATATTTTTGATGCACATATTCACCTCTTGTAACTTAGGTAGTAGAGCGGCTTGACCCATCCGCCATCTATCAATATATTGTTGCACGAGTTCATGGTCTTTTTGCTTGGTATTTAGAAGCTCGGGCAAATAGACATCCCTCTTAGTGCTATGAAAGAGTGCTAGGAAGGCTTCCTGCATCTATCTCCATGTGAGCATAGACCCTGCAGACAGTCATGAGTACCATGTGAAGGTTGATCTTGATAACGATTGGACAAATTTTTGCATCATGAGAATGTTTGAAGACATTTTTCTACACCTTGGGTCCCCGATGTAGAATAAAAGAAAAACTGGTCAATAAAGCCGTGACATACAGTGTAATTTTTAACAGTCTCAGAATTTTTCCAGAACGGGTGAAGATGTTCTTAAAGACTTCAAAAGGCCAGTTGCTGAGTTTCGTCGAAATCCAAAATGTCTAAGGCAGTATAGACAAAGAAACAGTTTTGGAAAAATCAACCCCTAGCACCCTGAAACGGACCCCATAATTAGAACTCTATTTTTACTGTGTCAAATGGCTGTGGGACCACCGTCATTGGATCCGACACGGCCGAAAACCCTTAGGAGTCAAGTTTCGGCTTAAACAAATGTTCCAGAAAAAAGTTATGGGTGAAACATTAAAAAAAGGTAGGCCACATGCTATTCCCGTGCGGCCTCCCTGCACCATTCTCCATTAAATGAGATTGGTTTGTACAGTCTCAAGTAGCAACTTTAGAGACCCATATCTCACTCATTTCAAGTCGGAATCGCACTCAAATTTTGTGAGCGTGTTCATCTCGTCAAGACGAGCATTTGGATATGTGGCACGTCCTGTGATGATGCCTGAGCAGGGAGAAAAGTTAGAGAGAAGATGACGATTCACGGCAAAAGTTGCAGGAAATTCAATAGCGACATGTCTCGCTCGAGCGGCCATATCACGGCGCTCATGTACCCGATCGACGTGAAACCATTTCCATCATGTGCGTAAGGTATGAGGCTATGTCCGGACAGAATCCATTACATGATGAATGGTTGGATTTCACACGTGGAGTAGATAAAGTTACTATAAATTCCAATCACCAGAATTAAGATGCCGACCAAAACCCAAAGATTATAAAATCTTCGTCCGGGCATGAAATCAAGCTGCGTTTGTTGCAACATGATCGTGAAAGCATGCCCAGTGTGATACAATGAATAAATCACAAAAAACATCAAGGAACAAGCACACAATCGATCGGAAGTTTCTAAGATTCGTACAAATTTCAAGTCGTGTGATCGTGACCTAAAAACGCGATATGTGGCTCAAAGTTGGTATTAAAACGATCATCATGCCGAGCCAAACGAGAAAGTAATCATCTTTCGGTCAAAGGAGCGGCAACCCCGAATCATCCATGGAGATCACGCACGTTATAGGGTAGCAATTGGGACTGTTTTGGAATTTCATATATTGTTAAGCAGGGGTAAAATCGTCATTTTGTACCTATTTTTAGATTTTATTTTAATTCAATTAAATTGTGATTATCATTAATTAGGTTAGATTTTGGGCATCCACCCATGTTTAGGGCTCAATTCTATAAATACATGCTAAACCTATTGTAAAGGGTTCCCCTCAAGCTTCAATTTCATGAATAAAATTTGAGAGTTTTACATTGAGATTGTGGGCACGTCTTGGAGAGAGAGAGAGGAGAGAGAAAAAAAATTTTGGTACCTCTTGGTGAAGAAGGTAACTTTCTTTCTCCTCTCGTCTGTCTTTCTCTCTCCTCTCCTCCTCTTTTTCTCTTCTCTCTTATGTCTTTCTCTCTCCTCTCCTCTTCTTTCTCTCTCCTCCCTTCTGTCTTTCTCTCCTCTCCTCTGTCTTTCTCTCTCTTTCACTTACATCTCTCTTCACTCAACACACACGGCAGTGGGCCATCACCATGCACGTTTTTCATCTCCTTCTTTCTTCTTTTTCTCTACTTTCTTTACTTACTCATCTCTTATTCTTTCCTTTCCTTCCTCTCTCTTTCTTAATCTTCTTCCTTGTCTCTCCTTGTCTCTCTCTTCTTTCCTTCATTTCTCTTTCTTTGTTTCCTAATCTCTCTCTCCTTTCTTTCTCCTTGTTATTTTCTCTCTCTTCTCCATTCATGCACGATGGTGTCTATCATCGGTCATGATGTCCTCCATCTCTTGGAACATGGACAGTGAGCCGGGCCTTAACCCGAGTGGTGGACCGGGCCTCTGTCCATGTTCCTTTGCCCCATGTCGCACACGGCGATGCCCATTGCCATGCACGATATTCCTTCATCTAAACTCTGATAAAAATATTAAACCGGGCCCTTTCCCGAGTGACGGGCCGGGTCGTGTCCGAGTCCCTTTTGACATGTACGACGATGCCTATCGCCGTGCGTGTCTTTTTATTTTCTCTTCTCTCTCTTGTCTCTATCTCTTGTCATGGACGGCAGGATGTATCACTGTCCATATTCTCTTTTTCTCTCTCATGTCATGGACAGTAGAACCTATCACCGTCTATGTTCTCTTTTTCTCTCTCCTATCATGGACAGCGAAAACCTATCGCCATCCATGTTCTCTTTTTCTCTCTCCTATCATGGACGGTGGAACCTATCGTGGTCCATGTTCTCTTTTTCTCTCTCTTGTCATGAACAGTGGAACCTATCGCCGTCTATGTTTTCCCTTTCTCTCTCTTGTCATGGACGACAGAACCTATCACCATCCATATTCTCGTTTTCTCTCTCTTATCATGGACGGTGGAACCCCATTACCCATCCATGTTCTCTTTTTCTCTCTCCTATCATGGACGGTAGAACCTATCGCCTTTCATACTTCGGTCTTTCTTCTCTCTCTTCGATCGTGAATGGCAAAACGCTATCACCGTTCATGCTTCTGTCTCTCTTCTCTCTCCTCAGCTATGAATGGTGGAACCCTATCGCCGTCCTTGCTTCGGTCTTTCTTGTCTCTCCTCGGTCATGAACGGCAGGACCTTATTGTCGTCTATGCTTTCTCCTCTCTTCTTACTTCTCCCTTCTCTTCCTTCTTTTTCTCTCTCTTTTCTCTTCGTTCTTGTTTCTCTTCTTTTCTTCTCTTCTTATTTCCTATCTTTTCTTTTCTTTCTTCCCTTCTATTCCTTTGTTCTTCTTCTCTCTTCTCCTCTCTTCTATTCCCTTTTCTTCTCTTTTCTTCTCTTCTCTCTCTTATGTCTTCTCTCTCAATCTCTTATATTTTTCTCTCTTCTCTTTTCCTCCTCTTTTTCCTCTTCTTTCTCTTTCTTTCTTCTCTCGTATCCCCCCTTCTTTTCTCTTCTCTTTTCTTCTCCTTCTTTCTTTCTCTCTCATTTAACCAAGGGAGGCTAAGCTTAGCACAATCATGGTAGTCTCGTCGTCGAGCAGTATTGCCACCATGTTGGTCTGAGTTACAGTGCCCATCTTGTTGCCACGACAGGCTAGCCATTGTGCCAAGCTGGTTAGTGTTCGTTCTGTCGTCGAGTAGGATTACCACTGTGCCCGTTTAAGTTACCGTGCTCGTCCTTCTACAGCTTTGAGTCAATCACTGTACTGGTCTACCTACTGTGTCAGTCTAGTCACTTGGTCAAATTCTTCTCCTCTCTTTCCTCTAGTATATCTCTTTCTTCTCCTTTCATCACCCCAAATCACTATCCTCTTATTCTTTCCTTCTTCCTTTGGATGCACATGTCTATGTGCATTCGCCCCAAGAAAAGGTGGGTCCCTTGGACCATTTGTCTTGTAAAATTAACCATGTGTGTGTGATCACAAAAATAGGAGAGTACAAGTCAAGGGAGGCGATTTCGAACTAGTTGTAGGACTTGGGGGCTTTCCGCCATGATCTAAGAGGGTGCCCACGTGAGTCAGCCCGAGTGAGTCACGGACCCAGGTGAGGTGTGTCCTACCTCACGTTAAATTCCTCTTGCACTGGTTGGTGTACCCGCCCTTGCTCCTTAGCAAGGTTCCCGAGAGAGGGGTCTCAAATCCCAGGTTTTCCTTGAAACCTGAGAGGGGTGCCACCAGGTCATCCCGACCCGATGCGAGATCGAGGCATCTAACTAGCTTGGCGACTCCACTGGGGACTTACTACCTCTTTATCGACTTGTCCTTGTTTGGCTAGTCTCTCGTTTGTTTTATGTATTTCACACACATGGTTTCTGGGTTCCTTAACCCATTTATCTGGATTGAGGATTTTCTCATCCCCTCATTCGTGAGATTCCCTCGGGAACAAAGATCCTCGAACTTCATTCCCAAATTTCCTTTTGAGCAATGACCCAGTGTCTAGCTCCCAAGTCTTGACCTGGATAGGTGTGAGAAGGGACTTAAAGTTCCCTAACTCCTCATCTCCTAGCTCTGGTGGAATCCCCACCACAGCACTTTGCATTGGTAGCACATCTGCTACCACTCATAGCATGCACCTCGTCACCGACAAGGCACTTTCCGGTCATATTGCTGAGGTACGTTGAAAGGCTGCCCAATCCCTTTCTGCAAAAGGTAAACAAGTTGCCGTTGCTCCCGCGGGTTGCCATAAGGCTACCCCCCACATTCCTGGACCACCTGGGGTCTTTATGTTTAGAGACTCAACACATTGAGGAGGAGACCCTAAGGCCCCCACCTCTCGCACACAGCCTAAGGCTCGTGGGTCATCCACTCGAGCCACACCTCAGGGCCCTTGTGTTACCTTGAGTAAGTGTTCAGAATCAGGCCTTCTTGGGTTTAAACTTGTACATATGCATGTGCATCACACTGCTTGGGGAAACGCTGTTGCACACTAACTCGAGTACATGGAAGACGACCTCCTTGTGCTCCATCTCAGCACACACTAGTGCACCCTGTACGGTGCAGGCTTCCACCAGTTCCCTTACAAACACCTGCTTGAAGCTCTCGGCCTCCTAAGGCTAGACAACTTGTTGGAGCCCTGGTTGACTCCCAAGTCACAGGTGATCCTTCTTCAAGGGGCGCACATTTGCCGCCTTCACAGACCGTTAGCCCCCGACTCAGATGCCATCATGAGTCGATCCTTCCTCCGCCTGCCCCTTCTCTTTCGGGCAAGCACCTCAAGCTTTGGTACTCAAAGATCTTCCCCAAGAGTGCCATATTGAACCAGCCCCGTCACCTCGGTCATGCCTTTGGGGCCCATAAGAGAGCTTGGGGAAAATACCTCATGGGAGATCAAGTCCTTCGTCCTCCCCAACTTAGGTTGACCCCAGTTCTTGGCCCACACCCATTGCTTCACTTAATGGAGATGACTCTCTCTTGTGCAAGAAGGGTCGACCAGCTGCAGTCCCAATTGCAGTTCTGGCATGAGGTCCATCAAAGCCTCAAAGCCAAGCGCGACAGGGGTCTGCAAATCCTGACCAGGGAAGCCACTGAAATGGTGGGGGCAGCCAGCCTCGATGACCCTCTTCACCAGAACCCCTTCTACCCTCTTCAGATGACAAAGCCTGAAGACATGGTGCGTGAATCCTACACTATGGTTAGCATCGTAGAAGATGATCCGATCACTCAGCAGCCATGGTCCCAAAACTGTCGAGAGCTGGTCCTCACACGATCGACATATAGACTCGATTTCAGTAGCGACATGCTGAGCCCGCGGAGAACACGCCAAGCTCGAAATCCTTCAACTGTGCCTAAGTCTGACCTGCTTGGGGAAATGGTTCGCATTATGGTTGTGACCGAACCTAATGACAGCCAGGAAGAATGCATGGATAGGTTTGAATAAATGGTGCAAGCAATGATGGAGAAGATTGATCGCATGGAAAGCATGCGATCCCCAGTCATTGTATCCCATCATGAAGCTAACTCTCATTACTCAGATGATGCAGCTCCAAGGCAGCCTCCTCCTCCTGCCTCAGAAGACAATTTCGTCCCTCACCCCGTCTCACAGGCAGACATCGGTGCTATGGTGACACATAGCTTAAAGAACAGGCAGATCCCAAGAATGTAGGGGACAACGCATTACCAAAAGCCGTACCCCTCCTACATTGATCAGGTTCTGTTTCCCTCGAACTACAAATAAGGGAAGTTACCCCTGTTCAGTGGTACGATATCCCCGCACCAGCATTTTGCGCATTTCCAAGTGGCATGTCGAGAGACAACGGCTGATGGGAGACTCCTCCTCCATCAGTTCGTTGAAACTCTTGATGGCCAGGCCTTTCAATGGTATGCTCGGCTTCCCCCAAATTTAGTACATACTTGGGAGGAAATGGAGAAACTGCTCCACCAGTGCTTCTATGAGGTCGAGAGAGAGGACCAAAGCTCGTCTCTTCTATTCCCTTTTCTTCTCTTTTATTCTCTTCTCTCACTTATGTCTTCTCTTTCAATCTCTTCTCTTTTTCTCTCTCTTCTCTTTTCCTCCTCTTTTTCCTCTTCTTTCTCTTTCTTTCTTCTCCCTTATCCCCCCTTCTTTTCTCTTCTCTTTTCTTCTCCTTCTTTCTTTCTCACTCGTTCGACCAAGGGAGGCTAAGCGTAGCACAATCATGGTAGTCTCAACGTCGAGTAGTATTGCTGCCGTGTCGGTCTGAGTTACAGTGCATGTCTTGCTACCACGATGGGTTAGCCATCGTGTCAGGCCCGTTAGTGTTCATTCTGTCGTCGAGAGTATTGCCGCCGTGCCGGTCTAAGTTACCGTGCCCATCTTGCTACCACGTCGGGTCAATCACTGTACATGTCTAGCTACTATTTCAGTCTAGCCACTTGGTCAAATTCTTCTCCTCTCTTTCCTCTATTCAATCTCTTTCTTCTCCTTTTATCACCCCAAATCTCTATCCTCTTATTTTCCTTCTTCCTTTGAATGCGCATGCCTATGTGCATTTGCCCAAAGACAAGGTGGGGTCCCTTGGCCCACTTGTCTTGTAAAATTAACCATGTGTGTGTGATTGCATAAACATGAGAGTACAGGTTAAGGGAAGTGATTTCGAACTAGTTGTAGGACTGGGGGGCTTTCCGTCATGATTTAAGAGGGCGCCCACGTGTGTCAGTGAGTCACGGACCTAGGTGAGGTGTGTTCCGCCTCACATTAAATTCCTCTTTCACATGTTGGTGTACCTGCCCTTGCTCCTTAACAATGTTCCCGAGAGAGCAGTCTCAAGTCCTGGGTTTTCCTTGAAACCCGAGACGCGTCCCACCAGGTCATCCAGACCCGGGGGTGAGATCGAGGCATATTACCAGAGATATTCATTATTGGCATTATCCACACAGATCGATGCAAAGTGGGCGAGATGTTGATGTGGTGTACCATGCCTGTCAAACTCTGAGAACTTCGGACGTTGATATCCTGGAGGATAGG
Source organism: Amborella trichopoda (assembly GCF_054954075.1). Classification (NCBI taxonomy): domain Eukaryota; kingdom Viridiplantae; phylum Streptophyta; class Magnoliopsida; order Amborellales; family Amborellaceae; genus Amborella; species Amborella trichopoda. The sequence continues at coordinate 29,194,512 of NC_142344.1, forward strand.
GTATCCCGTCAACACACATTAGATACAACTTCTGGTATGTGTCAAATGGATGTATGCCAGGTAGATGCAATGATTGTAACGTTTCCATTACCAACTCACACACGGTCTCAACAGTCTCGGTGACATCAACGAGTGATGGAGGTAACTGCGTGGAAGGGTCATTGGCTAGTCGGTTCCTTGTGGTGGGATTGGAAGACTGGTGTTTTGAGGCCTCACTAAAAGTGGCAATCGCGCGGGTTATCTTCAGTGCCTCAAGCTCAGCGCTTTGCTCCTAGAGTTTTGCCTCCCTTTGGGCTAACATAGTCTTTAGGCATATTACGCCCTCGAACTCCGTCGGGGGACCATCTGCCCCTCCCACCATCATTACATGCGCTATGGTTTCCTCGATTGGTGGTCTGACAGACTCACTATATGAGGCCATTGAAGCTAATTCCAAAGATTCAAATGTGGTTATCTGACTATCTGTAGGCACAAACAGGGTTTTCTGAGCCTTAGTCATACTCCAAGTGACATATTGAGGATTGACATTGACCTGATGACGCTTATTTGCTTCACTTTTTAGAATCTCGATAAGAGGAGATCCCTCATTAGCAGAGAGGGATGATATATCGTCAAAGCCTAATGCAATCTTGTCCTTCACGGGTACCCTATCTTTATCATTTTTCTTAGTGGTATTCATGTTACATGGTGTTGGGTGTACTTTTATCTTAAACAAGACCAGATACATTCCGATCAATACTTAACGAAGACCGAGTTGCTAATGGGCCATACTTTTCCCTTGAAGAGTATAATCATTTAGTCTCAATGCATGACTACAAATAACCACTTGAAGACATACAGTGGAACATATGATGGATGATCATGAAGGATCAAGAATGGGTATGGTTCTTAATTGATCAAGTGTGATCTATTTGACTATACTTCGAGCATGGCTTAGTTTATGAATTTTATGATTCGGTGAATATTCACGAAACAATAGTCTCAAGCTGCCAAGAGATGGTTTAACCCATCTCATTCTCATTGATAGTCTCAATCTGCCCTGAGATGGCTTAACCCATCGCAGTCTCAACGGTAGTTTCATGTTGTCCAGAGATGGCTCAACCCAACTTAGTCTCAACGGCAGTCCCAAGCTGGCCAGAGATGGCTTAACGCATCTCAGCCTCAATGATAGTCTCGAGCTGCCTAGGGATGGCTTAACCCATGTCAGTCTCAATGGCAGTCTCAAGCTGCTCAGAGATGGCATAACTCATCTCAATCTCAACGGTAGTTTCAAGCTACCTAGAGATGGCTTAACCCATCTCAGTCTTAATGGAAGTATCAAGCTGCTCAGCGATGGCTTAACCCATCTCATTCAATAGAGGAACTGCCCAATGATGGCTTAACCCATCATCCGCATCATCATCTGGAAGTTAAAAGCCTTAAAAAAGCTTTAAGGATCATAGCACAAATCAGTTATTGGAAAAGGGGAATTGTTTCTTCAGAACAAAGAATTCTCTCATTAAATCAACACTGTTGAACTCTTAGCTCCTTGCTTTATCACCCTTAAAAGGTTAGCATGGATTGAGTTGAACAACAGAAGTGGTTGCAGTCCATTGACGATGCCAATGAATCCCTGAGTTTGCTTCTGCAAGATTACGAGGTTCGAAGGTTTGAAATTCGAAAGACAAGTGGCAGAGATTGTGTAAGGGTCACAATTTTCTCCGAAGCTAGTATCGCCATGCGAGAAGAGAGTACCGCACCTGGCGGAGTAGCATCTGTTGGAGCAGCGCCGGTGGGATAAGAAGATTGTAGCGTGCCAGTTGAAGAAGCACCTGTTGGAGCAGCGCCGGTGGGATAAAAAGAAGTAGCGCGCCAGTTGGAGAAGCACTAATTGGAGCAGTGCCTGGTAGAGTAGCGTGCCAGGTGGAGTAGCACCAGTTGGAGCAGCACCAGTGGTACAAGAAGAGAGTAGCACGCCGGTTGGAGGAGCACCGGTTGGAGGAGCACCGGGTGGAGCATCACCAGTTGGATGTTTGACAGTGCAGCACTGGGAGTGTCTTAGTCAAACGTATAGCCTCTGTGCATGTCAGAGCCACCCTGTATATGTTAGAGCAAAGAGTGATTGCATCAGCCATAGTGTTTTCCAACCACAACATGGGACTCTCCCATTTTTCTCAACTTTTCCCTCTCTCTTGAAGTTCACTGCTGTCCCTTCCCAGACAGCCCACTGGTGAAGCCAATAAAAGCCCGTGAAGGCCCTGAGTGAGGGTTTGTGATATTGTGATAAGTCAAGGTAAGTGGGTTTAGCTTTATGCATCCATAAGTGTTGTAAAAATATTGAAATGGATTAGACGATATAAAGGAAAATGTGAAGAATGATTAGGTTAACACGAGGTTGAAGTTTCAATTTGTGCTTCTCAATGCCGTGACTGTGTCTATCATATGTTTGATCTTTTTATTTATGGAAACTAATGAAATCGCTCACTGTGGGACTCCTTATCCCGAATAAGGTTCCAAGCCCAAAGTGTAGCTTGGCTAGAAATATTAAGTGTTCTTTAAAAGTATATTAACTTGAGAATATGAATTTCAAGAACTGTGAATGTTCTTTTATCTATATGTTCGATGACCAAATGACGTCCAAATAGGACCAAATTAGTTCCAAAGAAAGACATATGGGTATACTCCAAGTTTACTTTTTATGAAAATATTTTGCATAGATAAAAAGATATGGCCCTAAATGTCAAGGCATGACACTGTTCACAGTTGCTGCTATTTCCAGCAACTGTGGCCCTCTTTGGGCAATGCTTTGACCTAGCTAATGGTATCCAAAAACCTTGAAATTACCACGATTGGAAATTTTTATGAGGGTACTTAAAGTTGCATATTTTGAGATGTTTGAAACTCCCCTTGGATTTTGAGCTATGACTCGAAATGCACGAACACGTCACTGCACACAGTTGCAGGGAAATTTTCGGCAACTAAGGTTCACTTTGTACTGAGCTATTGACCCATCAAATGACATCTAAATTTCTTCAAACCACTGTTTTTGTAAAGAAATGTGTATTAGCTCAAGGTTTCATGTTTGAGGCGTCTGAACCTCCCCCAACATCGGGAGCTACGCCCTTGCTAAGAGGGGCATGTCACTGTTACTTGTCACTGCATCATTGTACGATCATGCGACGCTAAGTTATCTTGATATATGATAAATGTGAAAGCCATATGATAAATTCCATGAGAATTCCATAAGATATGTGAATGCTTCAGTGTAAATTGCACTTGGTGAGAAAAAGGAGTCACGAGCGTGATAATGATGAAACGAATTAATAATGAATGCCAAATTCTACTAAGAAAGCTTATGTGTAAATGCCTTGTGATAGCTTATGAAATGCATATCTTTTGCTAAATGCCATGACGTTATGATGAAATATGATTCATCTGTTATGAGACAATGAATGGCCACTACTTATATTGTTATTGACCACTACGTGGTGGGACACTCACTGGTAGTGGATACTGTTATGATGATACGATGAATGACCACTGCTTATCTTGTAATTAATCACTACACGGTGGGACACTCACCGGTAGTGGATATTGTTATGATGATGTGATGAATGGCCACTGTTTATGTTGCTATTGTCTACTACACAGTGGGACACTCACCGGTAGTGGATACTACTATGATATTGCCTACTATACGATGGGACACTCATTGGTAGTAAGGAAAGAGATGTCGACATATCTCCTAACATGCATAATGGTAGGAATGAGTTAAGAGAGAGGATAAAGGGTCGCACCCGAGATTTATGAAATGATAAGTGCTTGATGCCTTTTAAGGTATGGGCCTATCGAAACCCCAATGCGCGTTGGGGACTGTGTGAGTGTGTTGAGGGTATTACAAAGTGGATACCCCACTTGTTATTACCCTCCCTCCTATGTGATGGTAGAGGTATTAAGCAATGGGATTGTGTTAGCCTGATGGATAGGGCCTCTATCGAGGGAGTAGGTTATTCAGGGAGTGAGTGGGTAATAATTGAATTTCTTTATAAGGAATGTTTAACATTATAATGATAGAATGATTTATGATTTCATTAATTGAAGGCTCTTATCTTACTGATTTAGTGATGACTGTCGTTTAAATGAAATGTTGATATTCGATGTCCTGACTTGATATGCATTTATGCTAAATTATGACTTTATATTGATAAACTGTACTATTGTCACATATGGGTCGCACCACCACAGATGTATAACACTAGACCTGCTTACTGAGCTGTATAGCTCATCCCATTATTTCTCCTCTACTTGTAGATTGATAGCGGCAGGTAGTGGGATGGAAGTTCGTGTTTGACGACAAGAAGGCAAAGCTAGCGTTCTTGAAGAAGGTGCTTAGACCTTGTTTATGTCTGGGCTGTTTGGCCCCGATTTTGTTTTGTTCATGGTGGATATGTGTAATATTGGGCCTAGATGCCCCGAACTGAATGTAATATTTTGGAAGATTTTTATATAATGAATTTTGGTGTGCGGAGTTTTTCCTTACTCTTCTGCTAGTTAAGCTTGTCGCTTTAGCTCTCTTCCATGGTTTGCTCTATTTTCGAATATAAAGGTGTTGAGTGCACTCCTACTTGAGTGACAAACGTTACATTAAATCACGAACCCGCGCTCGATCGCCTGTCGTCGTGTAAGGTATGGTTGTCGGGGGCGGGGGCGGGGTCGTGACAGATATGGTATTAAAGCAGCTAGGAGAGGATTCTTGGCCTAAGAAGTTTAGGAGAGTCCTTAGTTTAGTTTTGGGGTAGGCAAGTGACTGGGTGCTCTTGTGACTAGGTTAAAGGATGTTGGGATCTCGTAATCATAATCCGCGTTCTACTAATGAAAACACTGAGGCACTCGGCAAGTTTTATAGGACTTGGGGGGCGATCACCCAAATGATGAAGGAATCGATGCCAACTTAGTCTACCCCTACACTAGAGCAGAATGAAAGTAGCCTCATGGAGAGGTTTAGGAGAATGGCACCGTCAACCTTTTTGGGGCATGGAGGAGTGGAGAAGGCTAAGAGGTGGAAGAAACAGATAGAGAAGATCTTAGAGGTGTTACACTACTCAGATGAGAAAAATGTCAGGCTTGGGGCCTTTATGCTGGAAGGGGAAGCATAATACTGTTGGGACTCACGAAGAAGAATGTATGTCTGAAATGCGGCAAGCGTGGCCATTGGGCGAAGGACTTCCCGATGATGAAGACCGAGGATCGCTCGAGGACCTAAGGACGAGTGTTCGTACTCACTGAACAAGAGGCTAAGGCATCCACCGCAGTGATCAGAGGTATGCTCTCAATTTGTGCTATTAATGCTAATGTCTTAATTGACCTTGGATCTCTCATTCATTTTTTGCACCCCGTTTTTCTCGTTACATGAATGTTGCACCTGCATGTCTCAATTACACTTTAGTAGTATGTACACCGGTGGGAGACTTTATGGAAACTGATAAAGTATATAAACAATGTAAGATTACAGTTAATGGGTGTGACCTTCCAGTAGACCTAATCCACCTAGATATTCAAGACTTTGATGTTATTCTAGGCATGGATTGGTTGTATACACACCATGCCACCGTCAACTGTCATGGAAAGACGGTAACCTTTAAACCTGCTTGAACCTTTAAACCTACGGATCAAGCAGAAGTACGCTTTGAGGGCATTAGGGATACTTCTACTCAGCACTTTACCTATGCCCACCGGGCCTCTCGCCTCTTGGCTGAGAGATGTGTAGGATATTTGGCATATGTGGTGGAGAATCGGGATGTTCAGACCCAGTTTGAAGAGATACCCGTAGTAAAAGAATACCCTGAGGTGTTCTCAGAAGAATTGCTATCCCTACCTCCATAAAGAGAAATTGAGTTCGAGATTGGTAGTGCCTGGAACAGCTCCCATTTCTAAAGCCCCTTATAGAATGACCACAATAGAATTGAAAGAGTTGAAAGAGCAGTTGTAGGAATTATCGGATAAGGGATTTATTCAACTTAGTGTGTCCCCAGGAGTCTTGTTTGTGAAGAAAAAGGTTGGGTCCTTGAGATTATGTATTGGCTATAGGTAGTTGAACCAAGTGATGGTGAAGAATAAGTAGCCTCTGTCTAGGAGTGACGACCTCTTTGACCAGCTCCAAGGGGCCCAAGTGTTTTCAAAGATTGACCTCAAATTGGGTTATCATCAATTACCGGTCAAGGAGGGAGACATCCTAGAGACCCTTTCATAAATTTTATACGGTCACTATGAGTTTCTTGTGATGTCGTTCGGGTTAACCAATGCCCTCGCTGTGTTCATGGATTTAATGAATAGGGTGTTCAGACCCTTCCTATATGACTTTGTAATGGTGTTTATTGATGATAACTTGATATATTTGAAGAGTCGGGAACTGCATGAGCAGCATCTAAGGATAGTCTTACAAACTTTGAAGCCGGAAAGATTGTATGATAAGTTGAGCAAGAGCGAGTTTTGGCTCCCTAATGTAGCCTTCTTTGGACACATTATTTCTAAAGATGGGATCACGATTGACCCCTCTAAGATCAAAGCCGTACTTAAGTGAGAAAGGCCAACAAATGTGATCGAGGTTCATAGCTTCCTGGGACTGACAGGGTACGACATGCGCTTTGTAGAAGGATTCTCAAAGATAGCGCTTCCCCTGACTTGACTGACCCAAAAGAATGCAAAATTTGTATGGTCAGAGGAGTGTGAGAAGAGTTTCTAGGAATTTAAGAAGAGACTAGTCACAGCCCCAATACTGGCCCTACCAGAGGGAAATGAAGACTTTGTGGTTCATACCGATGCATCCCATAAAGGGCTCGGATGCATACTTATGCAGAGAGGTAAAGTTATCGCTTAACAGCTAAAGCCACATGAACAAAACTATCCCACTCATGACTTGGAGCTCGCGGCAGTGGTGTTCACGTTAAAAATCTGGAGACACTACCTCTATGCGGCTCAGTTTAAGGTGTTCACGGACCACAAGAGCCTCAAGTACCTATTTTCCTAGAAAGAGCTAAACATGAGGCAAAGAAGATGGATGGAATTTTTGAATGATTATGATTGTACAACTGATTACCAACCAAGCAAGACCAATGTAGTGGCTGATGCCCTAAGTCGAAAGGCTGTGGTTTCTGTGGCACACTTAATGCTTCGAGAAATGAAGTTGTTACAGGATGTAACAGAGTGGCACCCATCCCAGCCCCGTGATGAGAGGGAAGGAATGCTTGTTTGAACGTATTTTTCATCACCTTTGTCCTTGGTAGGAAGCAGGTCAATAAAGCCTACGAAACAGTGGAAAATTCTTGACAGTCTAAGAATGGCCCCATAATTTCTCAAGATCGTCATCAGCACTTCAAAAGACTACTTGCAATGTTTCACCATGATCAGACATGTCTAAAGCAATAAACACAAAGAAACAATTTTCGAAAAATTGGCCTCTAGCACCCTGAAATGGCTACAGTTGGAGCTACATTTTTGGTGTCTCAAATCCCTGTGGGACCACCGCCATTGGATCTATCAAGGTTAAAAATCCCTATAGGCCAAGTTTCGGCTTGAACAGACACTCCAGAACAAAGATATGAGCAAAACATTGAAATAAGAGAGGTCACACACTATTCCCATATGGCCACAATGCACCAAAACACCATTAAAGGTGGTTATTTTTACAGTCATGGGCAGTCACTTTTCAGGGCCCATAACTCACTTGTTCCAAATCAGATCTCTCCCAAATTTGGTGAGCGTATTCGTCTCATCAAGACGAACAATTCGATATGTGGCACGCCCCAAGACGATATTCGAGCAAGGAGAAAAGCTGGAGAGAAGTTGTCAATCTGTGAAGAAGTTACAGAAAATTCAGCAGCGACATGCCTTGCTTGATGAACCAAATCACGACGCTCATGCAACAGATCGACGCAAAACCAATTCCATTGTGTGCGTAAGGTTAAGGGCTATCATTGGACCGAACAACGTACGTGATGGATGGTCATATTTCATGCACGAAGCCGACGAAGTTACTGAAATTTTTACAAAAACTCAAAAGTCACAAAATCTTTGTTTGGGCTCCAAATCGTGTTCCGATTGTTGCCACGTGATCGTGATGACATGCTTAGTGCGCTACGACAAAGAAATCACATAAAAACATTAAGGAAAGATCAAACTATCGATCCAATATTTTCAAGATTCAAACAAATTTCAAGTCTAGTGATCATGACTCAAAAACATGATTCATTGCTGAAAGTTGATATCAAAACAATCGCCATATCGAGCCTTACAAAAGAACAATAATCTTTCGATCAAACGGGAATTAGAACAACCCCGGGTCAGCGACGGAAGATCATCCAAGTTCTCGGGTAGCCACACGGACTGTTCTGGAATTTCACACATTGTTAGCAGAGGCAAAACAGTTCTTTTGCACCCATTTTTAGACTTTCTTTTAATAATTCAATTAAATCTTCATTTTCAGCAATTAGGTTTAATTTTGTTCAATCGACATATGTTTGGGCACACCTCTATATAAACAGGCACTGTCTCATTACAAAACAGGACCCCCCACCACCTCTCGATCTTGAGTGGATTCTTTGAAGATTCAATAAAATTTGGATCCCTTGCTTGAGCCTGTGAGTACATCTCGGAGGGAGAGAGTGGAGAGAGAGGAAAAGGGTTGGTACCCTTTGGGCAGGCAACTTTCTCTCTCTCTTCTCTCTTTCTCTCCCTTCTCTCTTCTCTCTTTTATCTCTTTTTATCTCTCTTCTTCTCTCTTTCTCTCTTCTCTCTTCTATCTCTTTCTATCTCTCTCTCTTCTATCTCTTTCTCTCTCTTCTCTCTTTCTCTCTCTTCTTCTCCCTCATCGTCTACCAGTCGGTGAGACCTAACGCCGGTTGGTCTTCTCACTCTTTATCTATCAGTCGACGAGACCAAGCGTCAGTTGGTTTTCTCTCTCTTCCTTTGTCAACTGGCGGGACCTAGCACCAGTTGGCTTCTCTCTCTTCTTTTGGCAACTGACGAGACCTAGCATCGGTTGGCCTTCTCTCTCGTCTTTTTTCAACTGGTGAGACGTAGTGTCGGTTAGCCTTCTCTCTCTTCTTCTGTCAACTGGTAAGACCCAACGTCGGTTGGCCTTCTCTTTCTTCTTCTGGCAACGGGCGATACCTAGCACTGATTGGCTTTCTCTCTCTTATTCTGTCAACTGACGAGACTTAGCGGTTGTTAGCCTTCTCTCTCTTCTTCTGTCAACTGGCGAGACCTAGCACCGATTGGCTTTCTCTCTCTTCTTCTATCCTTTGACGAGACCTAGCGTCAGTTGGTTCTTTTCTTCTTTATCTCATCTTCTGATACAGTCGGTAATGTCTAGCGCTGACTGCATCTTTTCTCCCTTCTTCTCCCTCCTTTCTTCCTTCTTCTCTCTCCTTTTGACTATTCCCTTCTTCTTTTTAATACTTTGCTACTTTTTTGTTTGACTAAAAGGGATGGAGGTTAGCCTCTCATGGTAGTCCTGTAGTCTAAATGTATATTGTGTCAAGAACACTTGGTCTGCTTTACTACCACGACAGACCGACCATCGTGCCTAGCTAGTCGATATCGATAATAACGTTTAGTAGTGATCCCATGAGTCGGTCTTAGTTACTAAGCCCTTTTCGCTACCACGTTAGGCCAAATATCCATTAGCTTAGTCATTGCTCTGATCATCTCGCTTGGTCGAATTCTTGTCTCCCCCATCTTTCTTTTTTCTTTTTGAATGCGCATGCTTGTGTACACTCATCAAAGAGGAAAAGGGTGAGGTCTTACCCACCTGTCCCGTAAACTTTGCCATATATGTTTGTGATTGTAGGAAAGAAGAAAATAAGAACAAATACGAGTCAAGGGAGGCGATTCCGAATCAGTTTTAGTACTGGGGGGCTTTCTTCATGATCTAAGAGGGCGCCTATGCGAGTAAGTCCCAAACCCACCTTTTAAATTCCTCTCTCATCGGTTGGTAATACCTGCCCCCGTTTTCGAACGAGGTTCTCGAAAGAGCGATCTCACAAATGTCTCGGGTCTTCCTGAAACCCGAGATGCGTGCCGCCCGATCCCCTAGGGATCCGGAGGGCGAGATGGAGGCACCTAACCAGCTTGGCAACTCCACTGGGGATTTACTACGCCTTAGTCGGATCATTCTTTTTTGGCTAGTTTCTTCTTTATCTGCTTTCATCATCTTTTCACATTCACTTATGACTGCTGGGTTTGTTTAACCCATTCATCCGGATCGGGGATTTTCTTATCTCCTTATTCGAGAGTGTCCCTAGGGGACAAGGTCCTTCCACTTTGTTCTCGACCATCCTCTTGAGCAAAGACCCCTTGTCTAGCTCCCAGGTTCTAACCTAGACAGGTATGAGGAGGGACTTGAAGGCCCCTCACTCCCCATCCCTTTGCTCTAATGGAAATTCCACCAAGGCGCCTTGCATGGGCGGCCTTATGTTGCCCCACACAGCATGCACTCAGCCATCGATAAGTCACTTACCGGTCATGTTTCTGAGGTACATCGGAAGGCTTCCCAGTCCCTTTCTGCAAAAGGCAAGTGAGTTGTCATTGTTTCTGTGGGTCGCCATAAGGCTACCCCCCACATTCTTACACCAAGGGTGTCTATCCCTAGAGGCTCAACAAAGAGAGGCGAAAACCCCACGGTCTTCACCCCTTACACACACCACGAGACTCGTGGGTCACCCACTCGAGTCACACTTCAAGGCAACCCTTTTGTTACCTCGAGTCCGTGTCTAGGATCAAACCTTCTGAGGCCAAATCCTCCACACGCCACTCATGTGCATCTCATTACTCGGGGCAACGCCATTATTGCGCCAACTCGAGTACACAGGAAACAACCTCCTCGTCCTCCTCCTATGCACACACAAGCACACCCTATAAGGGGCAGGCCTGCACCTGTTCTCTTACAGACACCTGCTCGTAGTTCTTGACCTCTTAAGGCCAGCTCACCTGCATGAGCCTGGGTGGACCCCCAGGTCCCTCAATATCCTTCTTCAAGGGGCGCACATGCGTCGCCATCTCAGGCCTTCCCTCGTCCTCGAATCAGGCCCCCTCATGAGTCAACCCTGCTCCCGCTTGCTCCTTCTTCATCGAGCAAGCACCTTTAGCCTTGATACTCGAAGGCTTTCCCTAATAGTACCATCCTAAAACAACCCCAACACTTTGGTCATGTCTCTGGAGATCATAAGAGCGCTTGGGGCATGAACCTCACAGAAGATCGAGTCCTTCATCCTCCCTGGCCCAAGATGACTCAAATTCCTGGCCCTCATCCTTGACCACACCTGATGGAGACAGCTCTCTCCTGTGCAAGAAGAGTTGACCAACCGTGACGTAGATCGCAGTTTTGGTAAGAGGTCCATCAAAACCTCAAGGCTAAACACAATAGAGGTCTGCAAATTTTGGCTAGGGAGGTGACCAAGGTAGTCAAAATAACCAATTCTAACGACCCTCTTCACCTGAATCCCTTCTACCCCCTTCAGACGATGAAGCCTGAAGAAGACCTTTATGAGCCTTGTGCTGTGGTTACTATCGTAGAAGAAGACCCAGCCACTCAACAACCACCGTCCCAAGACCGTGATGAACTAACTCCGCAGCCATGGTCCCAAGATCATCGAGAACCAATCCAAATGTGATTTGCGTACAAAAGTTGAGTTCAGTTGGGGCATGCTGACTGCTTACTAACTGACCTACCATGTCCGACCCGTCAAGCTCGCAAACCTTCTCTCTCCACTAACGTTGACCTCCCTAGAGAAACAGTCAGCATAATGGTCGTAAGTGAGCCCAGTGATGCTCAAGAGGATCGCATGGACAAGTTTGAGGATATGGTGCGCGCGATGATGGAAAAGCTCGATCGTATTGATGCTGCACGCCAGTCAGCTAGCCATGAGGTCAATTCCCATCACTCTAATGGTATACCTCCATGGTAGCCTCCTCCATCTACCTCGCAGAACAGATCTATCCCTCATCCGGTCTCTTAGTCTGATATTGACGCTATGATTACCCATAGCCTAAAGAACAGACAAACTCCAGGCATACAGGGGGCGACGCCTTATCAAAGACCAAACCCCTCCTATATTGATCAAGTCTCGTTCCCCTCAGACTCTAAGAAAGGGAAGTTTCCTCTATTCAGTGGAACCACCTCCCCAAATCAGCATATCGCCCACTTCCAGGTGGCATGTCGGGAAACAACAGCTGATGGGAGACTTCTTCTCCTCCAACTCATTGAGACCCTTGATGGCTCGACATTTCAATGGTATGCCCGACTTCCTCCAAACTCGGTGTATACATGGAAGGAGATGGAGACACTATTCTATCAATGCTTCTATGAGGTCAAGAGAGAGGTTCAAACCATCGAGCTTCTCACCCTGACTTAAGACCCTGATGAGCCTGTAGATTAGTTCATATCAAGATGGAGAAACTTGGCTTCCTGCCATCCTAATCCTAGGCCCGAGAAGGAAGCAGTCTAAACTTGCATGCGGAATATGTGACCCGAAATCGCTCTACATGTCGAGGCCTCCAATCCGACCTCCATGTCAGAGTTGATCTCTAAATTAGTTCGCATAGAAGGTTTGTCACGTGAGCATGGTGCGACACGACACTCATCTACAAGTTTAGCAAGTAATTGGGGGAATGGCAGCTCTCTGAAAAACACATGGGGCAACCAACAAAAAGGGGTAATTAGTGCAGCCGTCAGGGTCACTGATTCAAAGAAGGCTTCCCCCCAAACTTTGGACCTCTCTAAAGGGGTAACCGTGGCAACAGTAACACCCCAGGCTGGCAAGCAACAACCGTCGTACAATTGGGTACCTCCACTAGCCAACTTTGATTAAAATTATTATCTCTCCAAGCATATGAATAAGGTCTATCCATTAGAGAAGGAATGTGTCCCTACGTTGTTCCATTTATCATTGGAGCAGAATATGATCCAGCTTTTAGAAACCAAGTTCCCTGAGCAATCTGGCCTTGATGATCAGGCGAATTGTTGTGCTTACCATTGGAGGATTAATCATGCTATGAATGACTGTTACACACTGAAGGATATCATTGAGGCTCTGATTCAAAAGGGTCAGCGTGAAGACCTAAAGAAGGCCTTCGTCCAGTTGAGGCCTCCCATGTTGTAACTATCCAGGAGGTGGATGAAGTGCCTGAAATTCTCTACAAGTTCTTCATTATAATGCTTCAGGAAGGCATAATCACACTAAAGCAGGCAAGGCAACCCCTTCGTCATGTGAAGGTGACTGAAGATCGTTGGTGTCCATACCATCAGATAAGAAGTCATTACATGTCAGAATGCATAACTTTCCTTGACATATTTGCAAAGAAGATGTGGGAGTATCAAGAATTCTACAATCTTCCTTTAAGTGATCCTCAAATCATTTCCTCATCGGGGCAAGTAGATCTCACAAGGCAGGACTTTCCCATCAATGACTCAGACCCTATGGAACCTCAACTTCCCAGCCATGGATGATCTATCATGGCCAAAGCAGACTCAAGTCTTTGAGGCGAGAAGCAGTTTGTCAAGCTAAGGCTGATCGCCAGCCTAGCGAGAAGAATCACACATTACCTCGAAAAACCAGAAAACGACGGGCACCAAGGGCTACTCATCAAAGAAACAAGACCTCTCAACCCATAGTCGACCGGGAATTTCTGAAGCCCCTTCCTTCGTTGCCAACTTTGTTGGACTTCATCCATGGCACGATCCTTTTTCCTTCTTCATCCTGTCAAGAAGACATCCCCGTGACATCTTCCACTCAGCAAACATCCGATGAGCGTGACGACGTTAAAGACACTCCTCAACGGTCTGAGCAAATCCCCTGCACTCGTTTGATCCTGGTGATGATGTAAAAAGCTGCCCAGATCGTCTGATGAGGGGAACGACCTTAAAAGTCCCCCACTTTCTTCCACCTCCTTCTCTTGCTTCTCATTCTCTTATGTCTGCAGATACGACCTTGATGTGCCCAGACTTCGAGGCTCTCGATCGGGAATTTGAAGGAAGCAATATGAGTAGGACGCAACGAAAGCGATTGAGAAAGACCTTGGTATAGGCAGCAAGATTCTTAATAGTTGCTGATGCCCTGGCAATTAAAGCCACGGTAGAGCCACCTTCATCAAAGAAGCACAAGAAGTCAAAGCCAAAGAAGCCCCAGTGGCCCCTTGAGCCTGACTTCGAGCAGAGATTGAGAGAATCAAGAGGTCAAAGCTTCTATTCTCGGGAGGCTTGCCACATGATACAAGTCTGTGAAGAACCGATTGGCTTGGAGCAAAGACTCCAAGCATCCGTACAAATACTGTATGGCTCGTACGAAGACACTCTTCACATCATCATCGCTGAACCTCAATTCCCCTCTAATGTTCAACACAAGCCTCTCCAACCTGACATGTTCACCACGTTTGAGGTTGACCTTTCCGTCACTTGATTTGAGGAAGGTGTAGAAATTATGACCACTCTGGACCTCTATCAAAGGTAGAAATGTCAAGATCAAGGGTCTCTGCACTTGTGGTTGATCAAAAATCTCTGAGAACGACGATGAAGAACTGCAAGAGGCTCCAGAAGAATGGGACAATGGTGGTCAAGCCACAGCTGACGAACTTGAGGAAATAAATCTTGAAGGCGAAGCGGATCCCAGATCGACTTTCATTTTAGCGAATATGTCTCCAGGAGAAAATGAAGATTTCACCACGTTCTTGACAGCAAACCGAGACGTCTTTTCTTGACACTATCATGAGATGCCTTTGTTAGACCCTCTAGTAGCAGTTCACCATCTCGGCATCTATTAACTATCAAAACTAGTCAAACAGAAGTCGAGAAGGTTCAGGCCTGACCTCGAGATGCAAATAAACACCGAATAACCAAACTTAGACAAGCAGGTTTCATCTGTGAAGTCAAATGCCTAAAATTTCTAGCAAATGTCATTTCGATCAAGAAAAAGAATGGTCAATTAAGATTGTGTATTGACTTTTGTGATTTGAACACCGCTTGTCCTAAGGATGACTTCCCGTTGCCATTCACCGAGTTGCTCATCGACTCTACAGCTCACTCCCAGATCTTTTCCTTTATGGACGGATACGCCGGGTATAATCAAATAAGGATGGCGCTCGAAGATGAAGAGGCCACCTCATTCTTAACTCCAAAATGGGTTTTTTGTTATACAATGATGCCTTTTGGATTAAAGAATGTTGGGGCTACATATCAAAGAGCAATGGCGATCATTTTAAAAAACATGATATACAAATAGGTGGACCATTATGTAGATGACTTGGTGGTAAAATCTGAAGAGAAGGATGCTCAAATGAAGGACCTTGAAAAAGTATTTGAGCGAGTACGTCTTCATCAACTTAAAATGAACCCGCTGAAATCCGCTTTTGGCATGCACTCTGAAAAATTCTTGGGGATCATCGTTAGACATCGAGGCCTTGAAGTTGAGCCAGTTAAGATCAAGGCAATCCAAGAAATGTCGTCACCCACTACACTTCGAGAATTGCGCTCTGTTCAAGGGCAACTGGCATACATTCGCAGATTCATCTCGAACCTCTCAGGTCGTTGTAAACCCTTTGCACATCTGCTAAAGAAAGATAACCCATTCATCTGGGATGAAGCATGTCAGACTACCCTTGACAACATCAAGCATTATTTACTCAACCCTCCAGTACTCTCTACACCAGTATTGGGGAAATACCTCATTTTGTACGTGACTGCTTTAGATGAGTCACTCAGAGCATTGTTGGCACAAAACAATGAAGAGGGAAAGGAGACTGCATTATATACGTCAGCCGTAGGATGCAAGGAGCCGAGAGGAACTATCCCCCTATTGAGAAGATGTGTTTGGCTCTGATCTTTGTAGTACAAAAACTCTGCTATTATTTGCTTGGTCATGAAGTGAAACTTATATAAAAGCTGATCTTGTAAAATTTCTCATGACACGCCCATATTTGTCAGGACTCCTTGCCAAGTGGGAATTATTGCTAATGGAGTTTGACGTCACATATATCCCACAAAAGGCCATCAAGGGCCATGCCTTGGCTGACTTTCTAGTAGCACATCCCGTGCATTCCGAATATCCTCTATCAAGCGACCTCCCTTATGAAGAAGTATTATGTGCCGACCTTCCTCTTGTGTGGGAATTATACTTTGACAGAGCCTTCCAATCGGAACGAGGAGGCACCGGAGTTGTATTCCTGACTCCTATAGGAGGAATAATGCCACTTTCTTTCTCTCTCACTCAAGCCTATTCTCATAATGAAGTAGAATATCAGGCCCTTATAATCGGACTTGAGATAGCTTTCGATCTCGACTGAGAGCAGCTCAAGATCTATGGCGACTCTGAGTTGGTTATCCGACAGATCAAAGGGATTTATGATGTAAGAAAAGACACCTTCAAGCTTTATCACGATACTGCAAAATAGTATATGGTCCAATTTGAAGATGTATCCCTGAGTCATATCCCTAGGAGGCTAAATTTGCAGGCTGATGCACTTGCAAAACTTGGTGCTACAATTCAGTTGTCCTCATCAGGACCCACGCTTTTTTGGGTGGTGGAATGGAGACACATTGAGCTGAGAACTGAAGTGGATGCGAACGACGAGAGAAATATCTTCCCCGAGTGTCCTCCTTAACCATTTGGAGCACTTCTATCGGCCAAAGAAGTAATCAAGACCGAACAAGAAATAACACAGACTCGACGAACTAAGGGTCGAAATCAAGAACCACAATTCTTTAACCCAATATGCGCAGAAATTGAGCAGGTCGAAGATTGGAGAGACCCCATTACTGGTTTCCTAAAACATGGCAGGCTCCCGAAAGATCGTGCCGAACGCAACAGTATACGTTGAATGTTCACCAAGTATACCCTCCTCGAAGGTGATGTTTTCTTTAGACGGTCATTTGACGGCATTCTTTTGAGATGTGTCGACATCCAAGAGGCAAATAAGGTGTTAAAAGAAGTCCACCCAGGCATTTGTGGGCTGCACCAGTCTGGTCCTAAGCTGTATGAGCGAATACGTAGGTTGTGATACTATTGGCCTTTTATGATCGCCGATTCCTTAAGCTACGCTAAAAAGTGCCAAGCATGCCAGATACACTCCAACCTTGTTCACAAGCCTCTATAGCCCTTACACCCTACGATTGCGTCATGGCCCTTCTCACAATGGGGTATGGATATCGTAGGGCCCATTGACCCCCCTTCCGCAATGGGCCATGTTTTCATCCTAGCTGCAACATATTATTTCTCTAAGTGGGCTAAAGCGGTCCCCCTTAAGCAAGTTCCTGGGACAACGGTGGCCTACTTTGTTCGACATCATATCATATACCGCTTCGGAGTGCCCTACCAAATCATATCTGACAATGGCCCTCAATTTAGGAGTCATCACATTGATCGCCTAGTTAACCAGTTCGGCTTCGAATGGAGGTACTCGACTATGTACCACCCTCGAGCCAGTGGCTTAGCTGAGGCTTTCAATAAGACTCTATGCAATGTTCTAAGAAAGTCAGTATCAAAAACAAGGAAGAACTGGCATGAGAAGCTTCTCGAAGTACTGTGGGCTTATTGCACTACTATACAAAACGCTACCAATTCCACTCCTTATTCTCTGGTCTATGGGGGTGCAGCAGTTTTACCTCTCGAAATACAAATCCCCTCATTGTGAGTTGCTATTCACCAGGGAATAATCGAAGATGAGAGAGTCAAGCTCCGGTATCAAGAATTGGAAGCACTCGATGGAAAGAGGCTTGAGGCTTAGCAAAACCTTGAACTCAACCAAGGGAGAATGAAGAAGGCTTTTGACAAGTCTGTCAAGATCCGCTAATTCATCTGTGGTGATTTAATCTTAGCCGTCAAGAGGCCTATTGCTATGCATGGTCGGCGTAAAGGGAAGTTTGAGCCTAAGTGGGAAGGTCCCTTTATTGTAAAAAAGGTGTCCCTCAACAGGGCTTACATACTAGGACATCTTAGTGGAGAAGAGGCAATGCCCCCTATCAACGGGTGATACCTAAAGAAGTACTATCTGTGATGCGTATTCAAAAGAAAGGGACTCAACGCAGCAAGATAGTCTAAAGAAAATGCTAAATTTTTCTTTTATATTGGAGGAAAAATGAGTTACAAGTTACAAGAACCCATTACTAGGGAGGTTACAAGTCTCTTGTGTCAGAGGGTAAGAGGATGGTTACAGGCTAGAAGATAAAGCAGAGCCACTCCAAGAAGTTAGCCTCAGTCCGTCCGACGTGCATGTCAAACACACAAGCCAAATACCTCATCTGACGTGTATGTCGAACATTCGATGTAGGATCGATTCGACATGTATATCAAACATACAAGAGGGCTGCCTTGGCAAGGAGCTGGCCTATGATGGAAAGCATGCCTTGTTCATAGTGGACGCCCTTCCACAGAACAACATGGACCTCACTGTTATTCTGGAGGATTTGACTTTCAACAGGTACCACAAGCCATGCCCCATCCTTCGCCACTCTTTGTCGGCCCATGGACATTGTCGTACGTAGCTCATCGCCGAACGTCACGAACCCCGCACATGACTTACCGACACATGCGAGCGTCAATCTTTGCATCATTATAAGTCACACATGCTGATCAACGCCGAGTGAAGCTAGCGTTGACTAGGTCCTTCAGAGGCCAGCACAGGTTAACTGCCCAACCCCTAGTGCCGGCTGGTTTGCTTGAGGGTCGGCGCCGATTGTATCAGCACTCCAAATCATCATCGTTGGTTACCTTAGCGCCGGTTGGACTTCTGTTAGTGTCGACCCTGTCACGACTGTTCGCCTCCCTCGACTCCTCGTTTCGCACCTCCTTAAATGGTCACAGGATTTCCAAGGTTGACGGTTCACGTTCAGCAACCGTACGCCTTCCTCACGACAGTTCACCTCCAGCAACAGTAAGCCTTCCCCACGATGGTTCACCTCCTGTAGATGTACGACCCACCTCCTGTGGCCATTCGTCTTCCGCCAGAATTTCTCCCACACGGCCGAAAACTCATTGAAAAACCTTCCCTCCTATCTTTTTAGTCGGGACTTCACCAGAATCACACCAAAAGGATTTTGTAGACTTCCCTAGAGTCCCCGAAAACCTCTGCGACACCACGAAAGTGCCGAAAAACTTCCACAACTGCCGGGAAACCCCTTAAAAAACCCCTCGAAAAGCCCTTGAGAAGTGTGGAAATACTCATTGATGTGTTTCCCGCCTCTTCTCGAAAGAAAAAATGATAGCCGGAGCCTCCTCTGCCTCCTAGAAAGATTCCCAAAAAGATCTCCTTTCCCTGCTACTTCTCTGCAAACTCACCAAATTCTTGGCAAAGCTTGTTCAACGAAGGTCTTCTCTGCAAGACCCTTGACCAGAAGCTTGCTGCCTGTCGAAGAACCTTCCCCGCAGAGATTGTTGCTGAAGTCCCATTGCTCGTCGAAAACTACAAACGAGCACTCTCTCCTCATGGTTAAAGAAAACTTGTGCTTAAGTTTTTTTTTATTTTTATTTTTACCTTTGGTGAAAGTAAGGGAAAACGGGATTTTACCCCCTTATATAGACTACACTGCCCTCAAATTCCCCTCATAAATTGGGAAGTCCAATTGCGTCCAAGGGAAGCCAAGCAAGAATAAGCCGGGTCGGGGTTTACACGAGGCCGGAGGTAACTCTCATCAATCCATCCCCAGCGCCAGTTGATGGGGCGCCAGGTGGATTTCCAAAACAACCCTAGTGCCAGTTGACTTAGTGCCAGGCGTGTGTTCAAATTCATCCCCAACGCTGGTTGACGGAGCACCGTGTAAATTTCTAAACAACCTTAGCACCCGTTGACTTAACGCCGAGTGTGTTTTCAAATACAACCTTAGCGCCAATTGACTTAGCATCGGGTGTGTCTCCAAAATGACCCTAGCGCTAGTTAACTCAGAGCTAGTTGACTTTCGATAATATCACGGGTCATTCACAACTCCACCATATCACTCCATGGCCTTCATAGATTGCCATCCATCACAATTATGGTCTAGCTATATGACCTTAAACCATAGCGCACATCCAGGCCGCATAACGTTAAACTGTTTTGCATGGGTCCCAGAGGCATGACCTTAAACACGCCCTCACAAAAAAAAAGGAAAGAAATAATGGTCATGGTGTATACCTGAACAGGGCAACGCTATGAGGAAAAATGATAGACGGGCATGGTCACGAAACCATGAGTAAAAGAGTTCTGTGAATAAAAACCAGGAACGGGGAAAACCCGAAAGGGCATCGTGAGTAAAAATGAACAAAAAGGGTGGACATGGCCTAAAGGTCATGGGTAAAAGAGCCCCAAAATAAAAAAAAAGACGTCGGTGAAAACTGCCTCTATGGCGTAGCTTCCCAAGTTCAAGCGAAAATCCGTGAAGAATGCTTAGACCAATAAACATGTTGATGCAACGTCCAACAGGGTGTAGATGTTAAATTCATCCCTGTACATTCCTTCTTCAGTCCTGGGTGAGCAGGTAGCCCAGTCGACGTCTTTCTTCAGTCCTGAGAGAGCAGGTAGCTTAGTCGACGTCCCTCTTTAGTCCTGGGTAAACGGGTAGCCTAGTTGACATCTTTCTTCGGTCCTGGGTGTACAGGTAGCCCATCTGATGTCCTTCTTTAGTCCTGGGTGAATAGGTAGTCCAGTCGACATCTCTCTTCAGTCTTGGCTGAACTGGTATCCCAACCGACATCCTTCTTTAGTCCTGGGTGAATAGGTAACCTAGTAGACTTCCTTCTTCGGTCCTGGGTGAACAGGTAGCCCAGTCGACATCCTTCTTCAGTCCTGGGTGAATAGGTAGCCCAGTCGATGTCCCCCTTCAGTTCTGAGAGAATAGGTAGCCCAGTCGACATCCTTCTTTAGTTTTGGGTAAACAAATAGCCTAGTACACATCCTTCTTCAGGGTTGGGTGACAATGTAGCCTAGTCATTATCCCTTCTATAAGGACCTCCTCCCCATGCATGGAGTGTGCATGCCTTCTCCTTCTCTAATAGACCTCCTCCCCATGAATGGAGTGTGCATGCCTTCTCCTTCTCTTATAGAACTCCTCCCCATGCATGGAATGTGCTTGCCTTCTCCTTCTCTTATAGACCTCCTCCCCATGCATGGAGTATGCATGCCTTCTCCTTCTCTTATAGACCTCCTCCCCATGCACGGAGTATGCATACCTTCTCCTTCTCTTATAGACCTCCTCCCCATGCATGGAGTGTGTATGCCTTTTCCTTCTCTTATAGACCTCCTCCCCATGCATGAGTGTGCATGCCTTATCCTTCTCTTATAGGCCTCCTCCCCATGCATAGAGTTTGCATGCCTTCTCCTTCTCTTATAGACCTCCTCCCCATGCATGGAGCGTACATGCCTTCTCCTTCTCTTATAGACCTCCTCCCCATGCGTGGAGTATGCATGCCTTCTCCTTCTCTTATAGACCTCCTCCTGATGCATAGAGTGTGCATGCCTTTTTCTTCTCTTATAGACCTCCTCCCCATGCACGGAGTGTGCATGCCTTCTTCTTCTCTTATGAACCTTTTCCTCATGCATGAAATGTGCATGCCCTCTCCTTCTTATATAAACCCCTCTCTCCATGAGGCTAGGTGACAAAGTAGCTCAATCATCATCCTTTCAAGGCAGAAACTGACAAAGCTAGGGCGGAACCTACCAAAGACTTCAGCTCGCCTAGCTAGCACGACCAAACCTTCGGGATCGGCTAATAGAACCTGCCCCTGACTGGACTCGATAGACGAGACCAATAGTCATACTCTAATTGTCAAAAGCAAACCTGGTGTAGCAACAAACAAACACCACTGAAAAGTCTCTTCTCCCCTTAAAATCTTCATGGACGGGTCCGCGATTAATGCATCCCTACATCTGAGAGGCCTAGTTACTCCATTACGTGAATCTCCTTGGCATTCATGTGGTCCTGTGGCTAAGAAGAAAAAAAGTAAAAGTCGAAGGAACTTTTCAAATGACTTTCCTTCTCACTTCTCTTGAAGCACAACACTTGGTGGGGCAAGCTGCTTGAAGGTATTTTTCATCACCTTTGTCCCTGGTAAGAAGCAGGTCAATAAAGCTTACGAAACAGTGGAAAATTCTAGACAGTCTCAGAATGGCCCCAGAATTGCTCAAGATCATCATCAGTACTTCAAAAGACCACCTGACAAGTTTCATCACGATAAGCCATGTCTAAAGTAGTAACCACAAAGAAACAGTTTTCAGAAAATTGGCCTCTAGCACCCTGAAATGGACCCTACAACTGGAGCTACATTTTTGGTGTCTCAAATCCCTATGGGAGGTTGAATACCCCATGGACCAATTTTCGGCTTGACCAGACACTCAAGAGCAAAGAGATAAACAAAACATTGAAACAAGAGACGTTGCACACTATTCCCGTATGGCCTCACTGCACCAAAACAACATTGAAGGTGGTTGTTTTTATAGTCACGGGCAGTCACTTTCAGGGCCCGTAACCCACTCTTTCCAAATTGAATCGCTCCCAAATTTGGTGAGTGTATTCGTTTCATCAAGACGAATAATTCGATATGTGGCACGTCCAGAGATAGTATCCGAGCAGGGAGAAAATCTAGAGAGAAGTTGCTGATCCGTGAAGAAGTTGCAGAAAATTTAACAGCGTCACACCTTGCTTGATGAACCAAATCACGACGCTGGTGCAACGGATCGACACAAAACCAATTCTATTATGTGCGTAAGGTTCAGGGCTATCATTGGACCAAACCACATACATGATGGATGGTCAATTTTCATGCATGAGGCCTACGAAGTTACTAAAATTTTAACCGTTAAATTCTAGATTCTGGTCAAAACTCAAAAGTTGTGAAATCTTCGTTCAGGCTCCAAATCGTGTTTCAATTGCTGCCACGTGATCGTAATGACATGCTTAGTGCGCCATGATGAAGAAATCACAGAAAAAAAAAAAGGAAAGATTGCATTATCGATCCGAAGTTTCTAAGATTCAAACAAATTTCAAGTCTCAAGATCATGACTCAAAAACATGATTCATGGCTTGAAGTTGGTATCAAAACAATCGCCATGTTGAGCCTTAGAAGAAAAAAATAATTTTTCCATCAAACGGGCATCAGAACAACCTCGGGTCGACCACGTAAGATTACGCAAGTTCTCGAGCAACCGCAGGGACTGTTTTGAAATTCCACACATTGTTAGGTAAGGACAAAACAGTCCTTTTACACTCATTTATAGAATTTATTTTAATTCAATTAAATCTTAATTTAAAAAATGAGGTCTAATTTTGATCAATCCACCCATGTTTGGGTACAACTCTATATAAACAGGCACTACCTCATTGCAAAATGGGACCCCCCACCACCTCTCGGCCTTGAGTGGATTCTTTGAAGATTCAATAAAATTTTGATCCCTTGTTTGAGCCTGTGAGTACGTCTCAGAGGGAAAGAGAAGAGAGAGGAAAAGGGCCGGTACCCTTCAAGCAGGTAACTTTCTCTTTCTTCTCTCTTTCTCTCTCTTCTCTCTTTCTCTCTCTTCTTTCTCTTCTCTCTTCTCTCTCTCTTCTCTCTTTCTCTCTGTTCTTTCTCTCTCTTCTCTCTTTCTCTCTGTTCTTCTCCCTCTTCGTCTATTAGTCGGCGAGACCTAGCATCGGTTGGTCTTCTCCCTCTTCGTCTATCAGTTGGTGAGACCTAGCACCGATTGATTTTCTCTCTCTTCCTTTGTCAACTGGCAGGACCTAGCATTAGTTGGCCTTCTCCCTTTTCTTCTAGCAACTGGCGAGACCTAGCGCCGGTTGGCCTTCTCTATCAACTGATGAGACCTAGCATTAGTTTGCCTTCTCTCTCTTCTTTTATCAAATGATGAGACCAAATGCCGGTTGGCCTTCTCTCTCTTCTTCTGGCAACTGGTGAGACTTAGTGCCGGTTGGTTTTCTCTCTCTTCTTCGATCAACTGGTGAGTCTTAATATCGGTTGGCTTTCTCTCTCTTCTTCTATCAATTGATGAGACCTAGTGCCGATTGGCTTTCTCTCTCTTCTTCTATCAGTTGGCAAGACTTAGTGCGAGTTGGTTCTTTTCCTCTCTATCCCATCTTCTGATACAGTCGGTAATGTCCAGCATCGATTGCATCTTTTCTCCCTTCTTCCCCCTACTTTCTTCCTTCTTCTCTCTCCTTCTGACTATTCCCTTCTTCTTTTTAACCCCTACTCTGCTACTCATTTGTTCAACTAAAAGGGATGGAGGTTAACCTCGCATGGTAGTCCTGTTGTCTAGCCATAAAGTTGTTGTGCCAGGAACACTTGGCCCGCTTTACTACCACGACTGACCGACCATTGTGCCTAGCTAGTCGATATCGGTAATAACGTCCAGTAGAGATCCCGTGAGCCGGTCTTAGTTATCGAGCCTGTTTCGCTACCACGTTAGGCCAAATGTTCATTAGCTTAGCCATTGCTCTGATCATATCACTTGGTCGAATTCTTCTCTCCCCCCATCTTTCTTTCTGCTTTTTCAATGTGCATGCTTGAGTACGCTCATCAGAGAGGAAATGGGTGAGGTCTGATCCACCTGTCCCGTAACCTTTTCCATATATGTTTGTGATTGCAAAAAAGTAAAAAATAAGAAGAATACGAGTCAAGGGAGGCGATTTCGAACCAGTTTTATTACTTGGGGGCTTTCTTCATGAACTAAGAGGGTGCCCAGGTGAGTCAGCCCGAGTAAGTCCCGAACCCACCTTTTAAGTTCCTCTCTCACTAGATGGTAATACCTGCCCTCTTTTTCGAACGAGGTTCCCGAGAGAGCAATCTCACAAATGTCTCGGGTCTTTCTTAAAACCTGAGACGCGTGCTGCCCCATCCTGTAAGGATTCGGAGGGTGAGATCGAAGCACCTAACCTATGCTGTCATGTTTAAGAATGGAACCCCAACTCCTTCAACGAATTCGAGCGGCCCAAAAAGGAGATCCTCTGTTGATAAAAATCCTTGAAGAAATGAAAATGGAAGGAAAGGAAGATTTCTCTATGAGCAGTGATGACTTGTTAAGGTTTTGAGGCCGAGTGTGTGTTCTTAATGATGAGAAGATAAAAAGGGTTGTCCTAGAGGAAGCGCACCACTCTAGCTACACGGTACACTCAGGGAGTACAAAGATGGACCAAGATTTGAAAAATACCTTATGGTGGAAGAACATGAAGCGAGATGTGACACAGTTTGTCGCTAAGTGTTTGACATGACAACAAGTTATGACAGAACATCAGAGACCTGCAGGACTATTACAGGCCGTACCCATACCATAATAGAAATGGGAACATATCACGATGGACTTTGTTTCTAGATTACCAAGATCTAGTGCAGGGCATGATAGTATTTGGGTCATGGTGGACTAATTAACTAAGGCTGCTCACTTCTTACCGGTTTGGATGACCTATACTCTAGATAAACTGGCCTAGTTGTACATAAGAGAAATTGTGAGATTGCACGAAGTGCCCATCAACATTGTGTCAGACAGGGATACTAGATTCACCTCCAGATTTTGGGCAAGTCTGCAGTTAGCATTGGGAGCCAGATTTACATTTAGCACCACCTTTCACCCTCAAACAGATGGACAGTAAGAGAGAATCATCCAGACCTTGGAGGACATGTTAAGGGTGTGTATCACTGACTTTAAGGGAAGCTGAGAAGACCAACTACCCCTGATAGAATTTGCATACAACAACAGCTTCCAAGCCAGCATTCAGATGGCACCTTATAACGCCCTGTATGGAAGAAAGTGTAGGTCACCCGTCTGTTGGGACGAGGTGGATGAAAGAAAATTATTAGGGCCTGAAATGGTTCAGATGACTTCTGAGAAGATTGAATTGATTAGAGAGCGGCTCAAGATAGCTCAAAGTCGGTAAAAGAGCTACACCAATAATCGCCAGAGAGACCTCAAGTTTGAAGTAAGGGATCGAGTCTTCCTGAAGGTATCACCAACCAAGGGTGTTACGAGATTTGGTAAAAAGAAAAATTGAGCCCACTATTCATTGGGCCTTTTGAGGCCCTGGAAAGAATTGGAAGCATGGTTTACCGACTTGCCTTGACACCTGAACTGGTCAGCGTCCACAATGTCTTCCATATATTACTATTAAGGAAATATCAACCTGACCCGTCCCATACCTTGGAGTACGAACCAATCCCGCTCAGGGAAGATTTGACCTATGTTGAGCAACCAATTGGGATTTTTGATAGAAAAGTACAAGTGTTGCGCAATAAAGAAATTCTCCTAGTCCGATACAATGGCAATATCATTCAAGGGAAGAATCGATATGGGAATGGGAGGATGAGATTCGGGAGAAATACCCCCACCTTTTTAGTTAATGTTAATATGATGTTAGGGACAAAATCCCTTTAAAGGGGGGGATGTTGTAAGCGTCACAATTTTCTCCCAAGCTAGTATCGCCACGCGAGAAGAGAGTAGCACACTGGGTGGAGTAGCGCCGGTTTGAGCAGCATCGGTGGGATAAGAAGAGAGTATGTGTTAGTTGGAGAAGCACCAATTGGAGCAGCGCCAGGTAGAGTAGCGTGCCGGGTGGAGTAGCGCTGGTTGGAGCAGCGCCGGTGGGATAAGAAGAGAGTAGTGCGGCGGTTGGAGCAGCACCAGGTGGAGTAGTGCCAGTTGGATGTTTGATAGTGCAGCACCGGGAGTGTCTTAGTCAAACATTCAGCCTTTGTGCATGTCATAGCCACCACGTACGTGTCAAAGCAATGAGTGATTTCATCAGCCACAGTGTTTTCCAACCACCCTCTCCTTTTAAGGCTTGGGCAACATGGGTCTCTCCCATTTTTCTCAACTTTTCTCTCTCTCTTGAAGTTCACTGCTGCTCCTTACCAAGCAATGCACTAGTGAAGCTAAGGAAAGCTCGTGCAGGTACTGAATGCGGGTTTGTGATATCGTCAGAAGTCAAGGTAAGTGGGTCTAGCTTTATGCATCCATGAGTGTTGTAAAAATGTTGAAATGGATTAGATGATATAAAGGAAAATGTGAAGAATGAATGGGTTAACATGAGGTTGAAGATTTAGTTTGTGCTTCTCATTGCCATGATTGTTTCTGTCATATGTTTAATCATTTTATTTATGGAAACTCATGAAATCGCTCACTGTGAGACTCCTTATCATGAATAAGGTTCCAAGCCCAAAGTGTAGCTTGGCTAGGAAATATTAAGTGTTTTTTAAAAGTATATTAACTTGAGAATATGAATTTTCAGAACTGTGAATGTTTTGCATCTATATATTCGATGACCAAATGGTATCCAAATGGGTCCAAATCATTCCCAAAAGAAAAAAATATGTGTATACTCCAAGTTTACTTTTTATGTCATGATAATATTTTGTATAGATAAAACAATATGGCCCTAAATGTCAAGGCATGACACTGTTCACAGTCGTTGCTACTTCCAGTAACTGTGGCCCTCGTTTTGCAATGCTTTTGACCTAGATAATGGTATCCAAAAACCTTTAAATTATTATCATTAGAAAGGTTTATGAGTGTAGTTAAAGTTTCATGTTTTGAGGTGTTCGAAACTCCCCACGAATTTTGAGCTATGACCCAAAATGCGCGAACATGTCACTGCATATTGTTGTACGGAAATTTTCAGCAACTAAGGCTCACTTTGTACTGAGTTATTGACCCATCAAATGGCACCCAAATTTCTTCAAACCACTGGTTTTGTAAAGAAATGTGTATTAGCTCAAGGTTTCATGTTTGAGGCATCCTGAAACTCCCCCTACATCGGGAGCTACGCCCTCGCTAAGAGGGGCATGTCATTGTTACTTGTCACTTGCATCATTGTATGACCATGCGACTCTAAGTTATCTTGATATATGATAAATGTGAATTTTATATGATAAATTCCATGAGAATTCCATAAAGATATGTGAATGATTCTGTGTAAACTACACTTTGTGAGAAGAAGGGGTCACGAGCGCAATGATGAAATGAATTAACAATGAATGCCAAATGCTATTGAGAAAGCTTATGTGTAAATGCCCTGTGATAGCTTATGAAATGCATGTCTTTTGCTAAATGCTATGACGTTATGATGAAATATGATTCATTTGTTATGAGGCAATGAATGGCCACTGCTTATATTGTTATTGACCACTACGCGGTGGGACTAGATACTGTTATGATGATGCGATGAATGACCATTGCTTATATTGTTATTGACCACTACACGGTTAGACACTCACCGGTAGTGGATACTGTTATGATGATGTGATGAATGGTCACTATTTATGTTGATATTGGCCACTACACGGTGGGGCACTCACCGGTAGTGGATGCTACTATGATATTGCCTGTTATGCGATGGGACACTCATCGGCAGTAAGGAAAGAGATGCCGACATATCCCCTAACCTTCATAATGATAGGAATAGTTTAAGGGAGAGGATAAAGGGTCGCACCCTAAATTTATGAAATGATATGTGATTCATGCCTTGCAAGATAAGGGCCTATCGAAACCCCAATGCGAGCTGGGGACTATGTGAATGTGTTGAGGGTGTTACGAAGTTGATACCCCACTTGTCATTACTCTCCCTCCTGTGTGATGGTAGAGGTCTTAAGCAATGGGATTGGCTTAGCCTAATGGATAGGGCCTCTACTGCGGGAGTAGATGATTCAGGGAGTGCGTGGGTAACGATTGAATTTCTTTATAAGGAATGTTTAACATTATAATTATAGAATGATTTATGATTCATTAATTGAAGGCTTTGATCGTACTGATTTAGTGATGACTGCCGTTTAAATGAAATGTTCATATTCAATGTCTTGACTTGATATGAATTTATGCTAAATTATGACTTTATATTGATAAATTGTACTATTGTTACATATGGGTAGCACCACCACAGATGTATAACACTAGACCTGCTTACTAGGCTGTATAGCTCATCTCATTATTTCTCCTCTACTTATAGATTGATAGTAGTTGTACTGGGCTAGAAGTTCGTGTTTGGCAGCTAAAAGACAAAGCTGGCTTTCTTGAAGAAGGTGCTTAGACCTAGTTTTGTTTTGTTCTTCGTGGATATGTGTAATATTGGCCCTAGATGCCCCGAACTGAATGTAATATTTTGGAAGATTTTTATATTATAAATTTTGGTGTGTGGAGTTTTTCCTTACTCTTCTACTAGTTAAGCTTGTCTCTTTAGCTCTCTTCCATCCTTTGCTCGATTTCTGAATATAAAGGCATTGAGTCCACTCCTATCTGAGTGACAAACTTAACATTAAATCACGAACCAGCACTCGATCACCCATCACCACGTAACCGGGTGCGGGGTCGTGATAGATTGTATCTGCGAGAATAACCCAACAGTGAGATCAACAACATAAAAAGATAAACACAAGACGTAAACAACATCACAAAGATAAGGATTACATCTGGCAAGATCTTGATTCAAATGAATGGATAAATGTAGGATGAAGATGGAGGGTGAAGATTCGAAGATGAGAAATGCATGGTTATCCGTTGAAAAACCTTAATTTAATAGTATAAAAAGGGGATTTCTCTATTCAAGAGAGGTCGTACTTTTTTTATAGGCACAGTTTAGTAGAGATAAAAAGTGTTCTTCAGAGGTTTTACCTCTATAAGAACTAAGAGTAGAAAAGAGAGTGATATTCAAGACACGAACAGAGAGATAATCATGTCATACAACTCATTTCAGACCTGTTCACTTAGGAAGACCAGACTTGAAGGATAACACGTCCCTACGTATATCTATACGTATATGGGTCGATATGCCCTCATTGTTATCTTTTCCCTTTAACATGTATGTATTTTCTTCTTTAAAAACAAATGTATAGGTTTCAAAGATTGAATCAAAGGTTTTCAGCTCATTTTCTTTTCTTAAGTCGATGTAAATTATAACAGAGGATTAAACCTCTGGAATTGCTCAGTGCCTACTATAACTATGTTTCTGATATAAAGAGCATGGGTGAATTTGGCCCTGAATGTGATGTGTTCTGGTTTGCTATTTGGACTCTAATGTTTGCCTAAACATACCATTTCGTAACACATCCAACTTTGGAGCAACCACATGGACATATCTTGAAAAGACCACCTTGTATGCCATATCTAATATCTTTCTGGGGCATATGGGGATCCAACTTTACAAATCCATACCACATTTCAGTCGTGGGGGAATTGTTTAATATAAAGGCTTCTTACACTTTTACAACAACATATTGGTTGAGAGCCTCATCTGCTTGCTTAACGACTGTCCTCATGTGCATCTCTTGAGGTTTTGTAAACCTCTTATATTCATCCTTATGGGTAGGGGTCGATTGTAATTAAAGGTCGCGAAGACTCTTAACCATCGGTTTATGGACAACAGGTAAGGAACCAGATATGTTAGAGCCATGAAGACTTCTAACCGCCAACCTATTGGCATAAGAAGGTGAGCCAAGGGAGTTAGAGCAGTGAAGACTCCTAACTGTCGACTTATGAGCATTAGATAATAAGCCAGGAGTGTTAGTGTCACGAAGACTCCTAATTGTCAGTCTATGTGCATTAGAGGCCGAGATGAGCAAGTTAGTGTTGTGGAGAATCCTAACCGCCGGTGTATGAATATCATAGTGTGAGCTACGCTTGTTAATGTTGTGAAGACCTTTAACCACTTTCCTATATGCATTAAAAGGCGAGCCAAGTGAGTTGGAGTTGTGAAGACTCCTAAGTGCCGGCATATGAGCATTAAAGGGCAAGCCAAGCGAGTAAGAGTCACAAAGGCTAATAACTTTCGGCCTATGAGTATTAGATAACGAGCAAGGTGTGTTAGTGTTGTGAAGACTTCTAACTGTTGACGTATGAGCTGCATGTGAAGAACTGGGTAGGCTAATATCTTAGAGAAGCTAACCACCGATCGATGATGGACGTACTTGGGACCGGAGAGGTGATGTCGTGAAGACGTTCAACAGCTGGTGTATGAGTGGCATATCAAGAGCCGGGTGAGTTAGCACCACGAGGATGGCTAACTGTCAGTCGATGAGGAAAATACTTAGTACCGGGTAGGTTGATGTTGTCAATACATTCAATAGCAGGTGTATGAGTGACATATCGTGAGCTGGGTGAGTTAGCACCATGAGGATGGATAATCGCCAGTCGATGAGGAAAATAATTGAGACTGGGCAGGTTGATGTTGCGAAGACGTTCAACAGTCAATGTATGAGTGGCATATCGCCAGCGGGGTGAGTTAGCACCACAACGATGGCTAACCGCCGTTCAATGAGGAAAATTCTTGAGACCAGGTAGGTTGACATCGCGAAGACATTTAACAACTAGTATATGAGTATCAAGAGCGAGGTGTGTAAGTGTTGCGAAAAGTCCTAACTACTGGCTTATGAGCATTAGAGGGTGAGTCGAGCATGTTAGAGTTATGAAGACTCCTAACTGCTAGCCTATGAGTAGTATAAGGAGAGCTAAGTGAGTTAGAATCATGAAGACTCCTAACTTCCAGCCTGTGAGCAATAGAAGGCGAGCCAAGCATGTTAGAGTCATGAAGACTCCTAATTGCCGGTTTATGAGTAGTAGAAGGTGAGCCAAGCAAGTTAGAGTCATCAAGACTCCTAACTGTCGGTCTATGAGTAGTAGAAGGCAAGCTATGTGAGTTAGAGTCACGAAGACTCGTAATTGTTAGCCTATGAGCAGTAGAAGGTGAGCCAAGCGAGTTAGAGTAATGAAGACTCTTAACTGCAGATTTATGAGCAATAGAAGGCGATCCGAGCATTATAGAGTCATGAAGACTCCTAACTACTGGCCTATGACTAGTAGAAGGTGAGCCAAGAGAGTTAGAGTAATGAAGACTCCTAATTTTCGGGCTATGAGTAATAGAAGGCGAGCCAAGCGAGTTAGGATCACAAAGACTCCCAATTGTCGGCTTATGAGCATTACATAATGAGCCAGGCGTGTTAGTTTCGCAAAGATTCCTAGCAATTGTTTTACGTCATATGTGACGTACTTATATCATCAGGACGCATAAGGAAGGAGCCAGCAACAATCTGGTTCTGTTGATACCAAAAACGCCGACAGACCATGGGAGCATTGTAGAAATAAGCCTATTTTGGGCATTCTCAGAAAAAATGTTAGATCGGCCTCAAAATTCATGATAGGGTAGATTTGGGTACCTTAAGGACACTCATAATGTTTCGACAATATTCGACAATACCTCTTGAGACTTTGGATACTTCTCAAGGGGTATCGTAATTCAGAGGTCAAGGACAATCCCAACCATGACAACAACAGCCTCAAGAATATAACTGGGTGCCACCTCCATTGAATCTATCAACCCAGCTATTTCTAACAGAGGATGAGCAAACAATATGGCTTTAATAAAGCCTAAGTGCCAATTCTTTTAAAGATGCTATTGGATCAAGGCATGATAGTTCTTCCAAAGCCAAAGAGACCTGATCAGGTGGGGCTCACCAATCATAAGAACTATTGTGATTATCACCAGATGCTGAGCCATCCTGTCCAAGATTGCTTCCATCTCAAAGATCATATTTGAAGCTCTGATTCAAAAGGGGCAGATTCATTTGGACAGTCATATAAAAGCCTTTGAGACAGCAAAAGCTTCACATGTGATCATAGTAATAGAGGAACAGGTGCAGGTCTTACAGCTAAAAGAAGTACCATCTAAACTTCTTCCATCACTCTTCCCAATGATGGCATTACAAAAGTTGGGTCTAAAAATCTTTGGTTCCCATTCCACTAAGTGTGGGGCCATGAGATATCACAGTGTACAAGTTTCCAGGTATTTGTTAAAGAGTCCATAGTTGAGGGGTGAATGATCATGAATGTGTCAGCCCACACTTATGAACCACCTAACCCGGTGATCCCTGAAAGTTCCACTATGGCTCCAAGCGAAAGTGTGCCCTTCATTTCCCCAACTCAGGAGAACTTTGCGCTTCTCATAGTGAAATGGAAGAAGAGAAAGACAATCCAGATGGTTCTAGGAAAATTTGAGAAATGATTGAGGCCTCACACATAGTCACGGTTAAAGAGGAACAACCTCGGGTTGTCCTCATAAGTGAGGTATCCCTTGACTTGTTTCCCTATCATCTTTGATATGCTGGTACAACAAGAGATGATTCGACCTTGTCCACCTAAAAAGAAAAAGCACCTGAAGAAAGGCTGTAAAGAATTGTGGTGCCCATATTAGTAGATGAAAGGGCATGACCTGTTTCAGTGTTGGGAATTTAGGGTTATTCTAAAGGAGTTCAAGAGAAATGGTGAACTATTCACTGATAATTCCCCACCACCACATCAATGAATTGCTTGAGAGTTTGATGCCATATTTGATAAGTTGGTTGAGGAGGTTCGTGCTCTTTAGTTAGGTGCCTCGATCTGGCCCCTGATCTAGATGATCTAGTGACGCGTGTTGCAGGTTTCAAAGGGAACCCAGGACTTGTGATCGCTCTCTCGAAAACCTTGCTCAAGAACAAGGGCAGGTATACCAACCAATGAGAGAGGAATTTGATGTGAGGCAGGACACACCTCACATGGGTCCATGACTCACTCTGGCTGGCTCACGTGGGCACCCTCTTAGATCACGTCGAAGAGCCTCCAAGTCATACAACTGGTTCGAAATTACCTCCCTTGGCCTATATTCTCTTGTTTTTACGATCACACATAAATGGTTAATTTTATAGGATAAGTGGGCCAAAGGACCCCACCTTGTCTTTGGGTGAATGCACACAGGCTTGCACATTCAAAGGAGAAAAGAGAAGAAATGATGAGATGAGGGTTGAGAGAAGGAAGAAGAGAGAAGAAAAGAAAAGAAAGAGACATTTGACTGGGTGGCTAGCCTAGCATAATGCCTAGATTGGCATGATGATTAACTTGACGTGGTAGCAAGATGGGCACGATAACGCGAACCGGCATGGCAGGAATACTACTTGACGACAAAACAACAATACCAACCAACCTGGTACAATGGCGAGTTCAACATGGCAGCAAGATGGGCACGATAACTTAGACTAACATGGCAGCAATACTGCTTGACGACAAGACCACCGTGACAATACCAGACTTGCCCCTTGGTCAAATGAGAGAGGAAGAAGAAAAAGAAGGAGAAAGAGGAGAGATAAGAAAAGCAGAGAGTGAAAGAGAGAGAAGAAAAGAGTAGAAAAAAGAGAAGGAAAGGAGAAGAAAAGAAAGACAAGAGATAGAAGAGAAAAGAGAGAGAAGAGAAGAAGAGAGAAAGAAGAGAGGTGAGAAAAAAAAAAAGAGAAGGAAGCATGAACGATAATGAGCTTTCGTCGTCCATGACCGAGGAGAGAGAAGGAAGAAGGAAGCATGGACGGTGATGGGGTTCTGTAGTCCATGACAAAGGAGAGAGAAGAGAAAAGGAAGCATGGACTGCAATGGGGTTTTGCCATGACAAAAGAGAGAGAAAAGAAGGGAACATGAATGTCAATAGGTTTTCGTGGCCCATGATAGAGGAAAGAGGCGAGAGAAAGAACATGAACGATGATGAGCTTCTGCCGTTCATGACAGAAGAAAGAGGAGAGAGAAAGAATGTGGACGGTGATGGGTTTCCACCATCCATGTCAAGAGAGATAGACAGGAAGGAGAAAGGGAAAGACACGCATAGCGTTAGGCATCGCCACTCGTGTCGTAAGGGACTCAGACACAACCTGACCCTCCACTAGGGGAAAGGCCAGATTTAATGTCCTTTTCAAAGAATAAGGAAAGGAATTTCATGCGTGGTGATGAGCATCGCCATGCACAACATGGGGAAGGGGAAACTTAAATAGAGGCTCAGCCCGCCACTCAGGTTAAAGCCCGGCTCACTGTGCATGTTTTCATAAAATAAAGGAAGAATGAGAATGTCATGCCCGATGATGGGTATCACCATGCGTGACCGAAGAAGAGAGAGAAAAGAAATAACAGGGTGAGAAACAGAAAGATAGAGATGAAGGAAGAGAAAGGGGAAAGGAAAGTAGAGAGAGAAGGAAGGAGAAGATTAAGAACTAGGGGGAATTGGAAAAGAAAGAAAGCAGAGGGAAAAGAGGAAAGAAGGAGAAGAGAGAGAAAGAGAGAGAGAGATGTCTGACAATGGTTACTATCGTGCATGTTTGAGATGGAGATGAGAGAGATAGAAAGAAGAAGAGGAAGTGAGAGAAAGAAAGAAAGAGGAGAGGAAAGAAGAGAAAAAAAGAGAAGAGGAGAGATAAAGAAAGAAAAGGAGAGAGAAAAGAGGAGGAGAGAAAAAGTTACCTTCACCGAGGGGTACCATAATTTTTCTTATCTCTCCTCTCTCTCTCCAAGACGTTCCCCTCCAACGCAATGTAAAATCTCAAACTTTATTGATGAATTGAAAGTATGAAAGAAGCCCCCTACAATTAGGTTTAACATGTATTTATAGAATTGGGCCCTAAACATGGGTGGATACCAAAAAATATCCTAATTGATGATAATTGCAATTTATTTGAATTAAAAGAAATTCTAAAAATGGGTACAAAATGACTGTTTTTCCCCTGCCTAATAATACATGGAATTTCAAAACAGTCTCTGCTGCTACCCTAAAACGTGCATGATCTTCCATGGATGATCCGAGGTTACTCTAGTGCCCGTTTAACAAAAAAGATGATTGCTTTCTTGTAGGGCTCGTCATGGAGATTGATTTGATAACATCTTTGAGCCATAGATCGTGTTTTTAAGCCATGATCATGTGACTTGCAATTTGTGCTAATCTTGAAAACTTTAGGTCTATAATGCATTCGTTTCTTGATGTTTTTCCAAAATTTATTCATCGTATTGCACTGAGCATGCTGTCATGATCACGTGACAACAAATACAGCTCGATTTCATGCTCGGACCAAGATTTGAAGTATTGGGTTTTTGGTCGGAATCCGAATTTCAATGACCGAAATATACAACAACTTTATCAACTTTGTGCATGAAATCCAATCATTCGTCACGCATGGGGTTCTGACTAATGGTAGCCTTGGACCTTACGCATGTGATGAAATTGATTTCATGTTAATCCGATGCACGATTGTCGTGATATGGCTGCTCGAGCGAGGCCTGTCGCTGCTGAATTTTCTGCAACTGTCTTCATGAGTCACCAACTTCTCTTTAGATTTTCTCGCTGCTCGGGCATTGTCATGGGGCGTACCACATATCGAATGTTTATCTTGATGAGACGAACATGCTCATAAAATTTGAGTGTGATTTGACTCAGGACGAGTGTGATATGCCTCCCAGAAGTCACTACCCACGACTGTGAAAACTGTCACCGTTAGTGGTGATTTGGTGTAGGGAGGGCACACGGGAATAGTATGCTGCGACCTACCTCTTTTCTGTCTTTTACCCATAACTTTGTCTTGGAGTGCCCGCTTAAGCCAAAACTTTACTCATAGGGGTTTTCGACCTTGCCGGATCCAATGGTGGTGGTCCCACAACAATTTGAGGCATTGAAAATAGATTTCTAGTTATGAGGTTTGTTTCAGGGTGCTAGAGACTGATTTTTCTGGATTGTTTCTTTGTATGCACTGCCTTAGACATGTCAGATTGCGACGAAACTTCGCAGGTGGCCTTTTGAAGTCCTTATGAAATTTTCACTTGTTTTGGAGAAATTATTAGACTGTCGAGAATTCCACTGTAATTCAGGCTTTATTGACTGGCTTCTCTTTTTATTCCGCATCAGGGACCCAAGGTGCTGAAAAATGTCTTCAAATAGCTTGCCCCATTGAATGTTGTTCTCTCGAAGCACAACATTCGAAAAATTTCCATCGTCTTTATTACTTTTTTCTTCCTAGCCACAGGACCACATGAACTCTGAGAAGATCCACTCAATGCTGTAACTAGGATGCTCAGACATTTGGATGCATTTTTTATAGGTCCATTCATGGAGACTTTAAGGGGAGAAGAGACTTTTGAGGGTTCATGTCTTCAAACAGCTTACCTTACATCGGGGACCCAAGGTGCTGAAGAGTGCCTTCAAACAGCTTGCTTCGCTGAATGTTGTGCTTAGAGAGAAGCGAAAAGAGACTTTTGAGGTTCCTGTTGAAGTCCTCACCCTCAAGGGATTATTTGTGATTATGAAAACTGAGGATTTTGTATGAACCTTGTTGGTCAGAAGTAGGCCTGTCTGGCGGCCAAGTGCCATGCTTTAGGGCACTTCTTCCCATTTAGTCTTGGTTTCTTTGTTTTGTTGTTGGTTCTGGATGGTCTGCTGAAGGGCCTTTAGTTGGCGTCCGTCTATGTTGTGCACCATAATGTCCTTGGCGGGTAGGGTACCTCAGTTTATTGAGGGGACCAGCTTTGGGTTCAACCCCTCTTATTGCTAGCAGTTTCAATAATCAGGATACCTCTCTTCTTTGTTCGAGGCGTTCTCTGAGGGCTCAATCCTGTTACTGTAGAACAGGTCCAAGGTTTGACTGACTTGGCTTTCTTGGGGCACCTTCAGCATCTTGGAGTGCGCTAGTGACCTCGTGGGAATGGTTCTCTTCTTCATGAGACTTGTCTTGCCTTCTTGGCAAGTCTTCTATCCTTCGAGTCCTTTTTGTGAATGGACTCAGGCTGTCAGAACATTTCCTTGATGCGCATCTTTTTAGATCCTGGTATTGTGACACCAGGGATTTTTCTCTTTAGAATGTGGGCTGAAGCTGCCTCTAGAGGCGAGTGCTACATCAACCTGTTTATTGATCGAAGCGCCCTTTGCCAGTTTTCACTTAGACTTGGAAAGCGACACCGTAGAGACGGTTTTCACCAACTTCCTTTTATTTGGGGCTCTTTTACCCATAACCTTTCGGCCATGTCCACCCTTATTCTTCCATTTTTTACTCACAGTGCCCTTTTGGGTTTTCACCATGCCTGGGTCTTTATTTTTAGGGAACTCTTTTACTCATGTTTTGTGACCATGCCCGTTTGTCATTTTTACTCATGGCGTTCCCTTGTCTAGGTATACATAATGCCCGCTATTTCTTCTTTTTTTGTGAAGGAGTGTTTAGGGTCATGCCTATGGGACCTATGTGAAGCCTTTTAATGTCATGCGGTCAGGATGTGTATTATAGTTTAGGGTCATACAACTGGACCATAGTGGTAATGGATGGCAGTCTTTTGAGGCCATGGAGTGAATATGGTGATGGTTTT
The DNA here is from genome assembly GCF_054954075.1 of Amborella trichopoda. NCBI lineage: Eukaryota > Viridiplantae > Streptophyta > Magnoliopsida > Amborellales > Amborellaceae > Amborella > Amborella trichopoda. Next base: position 29,232,606 of record NC_142344.1, read on the forward strand.
AACTCAATCTGGGGAGATGGCATGAGGCTACCTATGAAAGATGGATGCTGTTTGAATGGTGGGTGAAAAGTTGTGACCCACTAGCTTACGAAGATTATGGATGGCGGGATGGCTCATCATTTTGTGAGCATGGGTGAGACTCACTGGGAAATGATGAATGGAAATGAAGGGATTCACTGGAGAGTTATGAAGGTGGTACGCGCACATTAACGGGTCGGTTAGGGAAGACGTGCGTGAAGATGCATGTAAAGGGCGTGTGCACGTGTGTGGGGGCAAGTTTAAGGTCATGCCCTTGGGACATGTGTGAAGCAATATAATATCATGCGGACAGGACGTGCACTATGTTTTAAGGTCATATAGCTTGGACTGTGGCTATGTAGTTTAGAGTCATGTAGCTTGGACCTTGCAGTTTAAGGTCGTGTAACTAGACCTCCACTATAGTTTAAGGTCATATAGTTTGGACCATGGGCTAAGCCTTTTAATGTCATGCGGCCAGGACGTGCACTATAGTTTAGGGTCATATAGCTAGACCATGGCCATGCAGTTTAAATTCATGCAACTAAGACCATGCAGTTTAAGGTCGTGCAACTAGACCTCCGCTATAGTTTAAGGTCACATAGTTTGGACTATGCAGTTTAGGTTCGTGCACTTAGACCAAGGCTGTGCAGTTTATGGTCTTGCAGCACAGACCTTGGCAATGGGTCACCATATAAGTGAAGCTTCATGAGGAATAGAAGTATGGACGACAATCCAACTCCCTAGGGATACACAAGGAATCACTTAGATGGAGATGATGACCCAATGAGGAGTGGCAAACGAAAGCGGATTTCACTGAGGGTTAGGGGGCAAGTTTGGCTTTCTTTAGTGAAATATGAAACTCCATGGGGAATAGGCTTATGAAAGGTAACCTGACTCTTAGGGATAAGATAGCTTGGTGCGAGACTGACCCACTGGGGATTGAAGGGGTAAGCATGACCTTTTAGCATACTCCTAACTCCACTGGGGATGATGGGCTACGTTACTGGTGTAACTGCTACTGGGGATGATGGTATAACACACACAGTGGTGATCGAGTTCAGCCATACGTGGTGCTAACATGGAGTCACTAGTTCCACGAACGAAGTTGAACAGTTGCTGGCGCACGGCGTTAGTCACAAGCAGCATTCGTCAGGGAGTTTCATGTGAGGCGTTAGTCATGAGGTTTCACGAGCGACGTTAGTCACGAGCTTTCACATGCGTCGTTAGCTGCGAGCGATGTTGGTTTGAGTTTGGGCCCCAAGCTTGGGCCCAGCCCAGCCCTGATTCATTACCGTTTGACACTCGACGTTGCACTAACGGCAGTAAACCTCTGCTTTGGTCTTGGGTCTGAGACCGACCTGGTCCGGCTCATTGCCGTTTGGCCTTCAGGGACCTGTCTAATATTCCTGCTTTGTGAGGGCCACTTCGAGAAAGCATCTTCTATATAAGGGGGTAAAACTCCATTTTTCACCTTTTTATCTTAAGTAAAATCTTTTAACAGTGAGAGAGAGGAAAGGAAACTTCCAGCTAAGACTTTGGAAGCACACAAGGTACAGGCAGTCGCTAGAAGTCCGACGAGCTGTGAAGGATTTTGGCAGAACCCTTGTTGGGGGTTGGCAGTGGTTCTCCAGTGATAACTCCAGCAAGGAAGAGGGAACTCTGGCTGGGAAGAGAGAATGCTGGCAAGGTTACACAAGGACCTTCGCGAGGGTCGCTATTGGGGGTTAGGAAGCAGGTAGTTCACAAGGGTTAGCTGGCAAAATTTCGTTGATTTTGCGGTGATTTTTTAGTGTCGTGGAGGGAGAGGGGAAGGTCCGCTGGTGGGATTTTGGAGAGTGGAAGTGGTTTCCCGGTGAGTAGCTGGAAGGTGGTAAGGGAATGATCAGTCATTGGAAGCGAACGGTCACTAGAAGGTGAACAACTGTCAGTCCACACGTGCTAGGACATGTGTCAGGCCACATCATGGCCAATGGTTGTCAGGTGGCGCTCCAGGGGATTGTGGTGACACGTGTGCAGCTTGTGGCACGTGCAGGAGATAGGAGCGGTGCTGCTTAAAAAATCACAAGCGGCTATAGTCCTCAAGGCACGGCTGACGTTAGCCTTTTAAGAACCCTGTCGGCACTAGTCCTTGAAAACGCAGCCGATGTTAGTCCTTGAAGACACAACTATCTTTAGACTTTTGAGAACACAACCGGCGTTGGGCTTTGGCAAACATAGCCAGCGTTAGACTTTCAAAATGCACCCGACATTAGCCCTCATCCAGCGTTAGGCCTTTATCTGACGCAAGCGACGTTAGTCACGCGCGACGCTAGTCAGTTCCTTTCACGCGCGGTGACGGCGTTGTGTCTTAGTGATTTCCACACGTTAGTGAGTGCTTAAAGTCGGTCTAATGGCCGGGCCTTCAAACAGAATCCCTGACGTGAGGAACCTCACAAAGGTAGGAGAGCTTGACACCAATGAATTTATTGGTGAGAGTTTGGTCCGGGATGAACTCATTTGATTAACGGCCCCAATATGCAAATCAGAGTGGCCCCTTAGTGTCACTTTCATTACCGACCTGGTTTGATTTGAGGTCTGGGAGGATAATGATGGGAACATTAGTGTTGAAGAAGGGATGGCTCTTGTTCAGTGCATGCACCAGAACGTGGCTTCTGGTGCAAACTTGCCCACTCTAGAAAAAAGGATGGTGAAGACCAAGGGGCTAATATGGTCTTCTACAAGTCTTAGAGTACAAGGGGAGCACCAGTACTTGAAGGGGCACTCTTCCTGGACCATCCAAGTGCTGGGGTCACACAGAAGCATTCTTGAGCATGCTTCTTTGCTAGCAGCAGTTCAGTGCTCGGCCGACTATTGTGATCCCGTTAAGGTACTGCTGTAGACCTTGAGTCATGTTAGCAATACATGGCTCCTTGGGCATGGGGAGGCAAGAATCTCCTTACTGAATCTTCACTTTATCGGTGGCCTTTTACTGATTGGAGCAATGTGTGACGAGTTCGTTCCTCAGAACTCAGTCATCTTTATTGATGCTCACTTAGGAGAAGAAGAATCGCCTGCTAGTCTTCCGAAAATCTTTGAGATTACCAGCTGCTTTATTCCAAATCTAGCAACGGTCGGGTGACCTTCATCGAATGGGTGAAATTCTTTTACGGGGATTACCCTGCAGAGGGTGATCCAGGTGCTTCAAGAAGGAACGGAAAGGTAGTTGTGAAGGGGATGCCTCCAATCTACCAACCTGAGACCAGTGATGACTGCGTTTTCTTGGCCGCATATTTGGCCCTGTGTCTATGCAAGATCGCTATTGCTGGAGGGGCAGATGACATCCGTCCAGGCACATTCTATGTGGCTTGCAACATGGCCAGGGGGCTCCAATACACCCTTGCGTAACCAGTTCTATGCATTATCTACCACGGACTAAGAGCCATCTTCAGAGGGAAAGCCTATAAAGGCATAGAGGGGGGCATCGGCCTTGTTGAAGGTGAAGCTTTCCCAGGGGACTTCAAGATACCATTCCCCATCCATTATGTATACTGGTGGCTAGGAGCTTATTTCCCTGCCACTTGTGTTAGAAGTCCAGGCATGAGGGAGAAGAATTGGCCCTTCTTGATGAGAATTGCAGGGCAAAAGGCTATCTTTCTCAGCCCGGGGGAGGCTCATAACTTGTTTGGGAATGAGTTCTCCGGCACGCATCGGGTCGCCTTTCTAGTTGGAGGCTTTATTGACTGCACCTTCACTGATGAACTGGGCAAGGAGCTGGATGGTGCTCCCACAACCATAAAGGAGCTTATGTTTATCTTGAGCGTCAGAGGTGGGGTTTTGGCCTATCGAATCCCACGCAATGCCAGACTCAAAGGGTACTTCCCCCATCGGTTTGCTCGTCAAAATGGGCTTGATCAAGGTTGTCCCTTTTATGTATTATTTGAAAAACTCAATGACAGAGTAAACACTGGCAGGAAAGAAGAGCTAGGGACTCTCCTTGAATCATGGCTGCCAGAGCATATCCATATCGCATGGTCCACATCTTCAGAAATGATTGAGGTTAGCATGTATGTGGTATCAAAGTTTAGCAAAAGGACCCGAGTGACCGAGGCCTATGTGTGCTGGTAGAGGATTACCAGCAGAGGGTACTGGGAGGCTGATCACCCCTAGAAAGGGGAGAACTACAATTGGTGCTGGGATACCAGGAAAAAGAAGATTCTCAGGACTCCTCCTCTAGGAGAGAATCTTACCTTGGACTACCCTTGGAATTGGGAGGCTCTTGGGATACCTCGTGAGATAGCAGCGGATGAAACTTCACCATAATTTCTTGCTATGGAGAAGAGGACGAGGAGCCTTTTTGAAAACCTCACCTTTATCTTCCAATGGAAGGCGAGTCGAAAGGTCCCCGGTCATGAAGGGTGCCTGATTCAAGACCTGAATGCATTGATAGGGAGTGGCCCTCATAGTGCTCTTGCTACAGGCTCTTCTCGAGGGAGGAGTTCTGAGACAACTGCTCCTCCACCGGGGGTAGGAAAGAAGAGGAAGCATGCTGCCCCCGTTGTAACTCATGCTTCTCCCCGAGCTGTCAGGCCTGCTCGAAAATGCAGGAGTGCAAACCTTGCAGTCATCCTAGAACCAGCTGTGGCTCTTCGTCTTCTGCTGCTTCAAAATTCTCTGTTGCTCTTTCTGAGTCCCCTCCACTCTTTCTGAGTCACCTTCTGTCACTCCTATGCTATTTTCAACCTCTTCGGAGATTGAGGTAGATGTCTCTAGCCCTTCTAGGCCCATCATCATTACTTTTGATAGAGAGGGGACACCTGAGCTCGGGGTGGTGCCCGAAATTCCCAGAACGACTGCTGAATAAGATCTAGCTCTAATGGAGAATGACGGGGCTGAAAATGAAGGTGCTGGAGTTGCTGCTCCAAGGGAGAGACCTGAAATTGACAGGGCCTCCGAACCTCAAGAGATTATTGTCCCAACTGAAGCAGTGGCTATAGTTAAAGAAACGTCTGTGTCAGGAAGCTGCTGCCCCGGGTGATGGAGTTATGGGTCGTGTAGACCCAAGCCATTTTGAGAGTTCAGAGACTGGGGCCCCAGAGGGCATAGGTCAGGAAGATGAGGGAGTTGAGCTTTTTGTGGTAGAGGTTTTGGCTGTAGAAGATGTGAGCCAGGTAGAAGAGGTCGTAGCTGAAGTGGTGGTACTAGAAGATGAAGACCAAAGGGAGAATGTGAGCTCTTGAAATGCCAAGGCAGAGGTGGTAGTTCAGGAAGTAAAAGATGCTAGCCTTGAAATTATCGAGGCCTTGCCTAAGGGTAAGCGACAAGAAGAGAGGCTTCTTTGAAGCATGCTGAGGTTGAGGTGATGGCTCTAGCAGGTGAAGGTCAAGGTGAGGGAATTGGCCTTATTGAGGCCGCTCTAGAGAATGAGGGGTAGAGAGAAGAAGTTGGCCCTAAAACGGCTGAGGCTGCTTTGGAGCATATTGAGACTGTTCTAAAAACTGAGAGGCAAGGAGAAGAGGTTGGCCTTAAAGGGGCCAAGCCTGCTAATGGTGAGGCTGAACGACCTGATGAGGAGGCTAATACTGTGGGGGTCGAGCAACTCGAGACTGGGACCGCTCTGAATCTACAAATGATGAGACCTTCGGCTACATAATTGCTCGAGAAGAGCCAGTGACTCACATGGCTATCATCCCTTCGAGCCTCGCCATTGAGACTAATGCTCCTTCTATTGCGGTGGCCCCAAAAGCATCTTCTAGGCCGAGTTTCAGTGGGATGTCCAGCATAATCATGGATATGCTTCGTCTGGGAGTGCAGAGAGTAAAGGATCTGCCTCTTATTGAACTTGACAATGCAATCCAGAAGTTAAGGCAGATCTAGGGGGTGCACCAGAGGTCCTCCCATATTTTGATGGCGCCATAAACGAGCTGGAAGGGTGGAGAATAAGGGCCTTGTAGGAGGAGGTAACTGTGCAGTCGCTAGAGAGTTCATAATTGCCCTCTTTGAAGTCCTCGCTCATACGCCATTGCTAACTGGTAGGGGCTCAATTATGGGAAAAGAATGTTGCGGTTTCCCAGAGATCCGATCTTGCTGAGGAGGTTGTCGCTCGCCACAACAAGATGATAACTCTGAAGGCGAAGATAATGAAACTGACGTAAGAACTTGACAAATTGGAGGAGGAGATCGCAACTTGGGAAGCAAAGGATAAGGTGCTTGCTGATAATATTTTGACCCTTGAGTACTCCTTGGAGGAAAGGACTGCCTTGATGGAGCATGAGGTTGAGATGGTATCAGAGTTGAAGGGACGCATATAGCAGGCTAAGATATTAGCTGCAACGTATAGAGGAAATATCAATAAAGTGATCGATTGATTTTGAAAGTGTCATCTTATTTGCTTTTTCTTTTCTGTTTTTATTTCGACACTTGTAATATCCCCTTGGTTTATGAATAAAATTCTCGTTTTTCTTCAATATGATGCGTGACTTTGTATTTCTTTTTCCATTTGCTTCTCTACACTGTGTCTCTTATTCTTGTTCATTGTTTCTGCCTTTTTATGGAATGGGACATGGAGGAATACCCTATGCCTTGCTTTGTTTCATGACAAGTCATTGTAGCTTCAATGACGTCGAATGGGGGAGCAGTTGCTTTTTCTCCCCATAATGTTTGATTGGACATGGGCTCATAATTCATCGTTCTCATAATGTGATGAGCCTGCTCACTGTAAATAGTCCAATCAGGAGAGGCTTTGGCTTCTATTTGAGGTGCATTCACTTCAAGCCCATGGTAACTCTTGGTCTCAGGTACGAACTCCTTTAAGTGTTTTGAAACGATACGCATAACCCCCAATTGGTTATGGAGACTACGAACCTCGCTTCTTAACTCTGCTAGGAGATCTTGCTCTTGAGGGAAAGAGGGTTGTCCTTTCCTTAACTTCTCTTTTCTAATAGAATCAGAGAAACACAAAACCTTTCGAGGTGGCTGATGCGTTAGTTCTGCTTCAAAGAGTGCAATGGGGACATACAAGACTTTTTGATGGTTCGGCGTGTAGGTGACCCTTGGGATCGGGAGATCTATCCCCATGATTTCTTCAATCTCAAGGGTGACTTCTGGTTCTTCTTCTTGCACAAGTGGCTCAGAATTGGAAGCAAAGGGGAAAGCCTCATCTTCAAGTGAAGATGGAGTTTCCTTAAGGATGGTTGATGACATACTTGGATGAATGGGAGTTAGAGTGTCTTTCTTCCTCTTTTAAACATGCTCATGAGTGTTCTCCCAATATCTTCAACATCTTCACGAGGTGAGGGTTCTCTTTTCCTTACAGACTTCGGATCACCATCATTTGACTTTTGGGGTGATACCGAATCTGTGAAGTAATACTTGGCATCAGCATAGTGAGTTTCAGCTATACGAAATGGTCTTTTATCAACTATATACTATCTCCCATCTTGACTATACTTGAAGCACTGATGTAATGTGGATCGAACCACCCCCTGATCATGGAGCCACGGGCGGCCGAGAAGGATATTGTAAGATGTGTCGTTGTCGATCACATGAAATTGGGTGTAATCATTCAGTTCACTGATCCTGAGACGAAGGAGAACCGTACCAGCTAGCTTCTCTCCTGACTAGTTGAACCCCTGGACTGTGATGCGAGTTGGAGTGAGATCCTCAGACCCTAATCCTCAATGAGTGAGGATTCTCCTTAGGATAAGGTTGACTGCTGACCCTCCATCCAACATAATTAGGTTGATGGGGCATGCATGTAACTCTCCAGTCACAAAGAGAGGGCGAATGTGAAATTTTTCTCTCAATTGCAAATCATCCTCAGAGAAGGTGATCGACATACATCCACTTAAGATTGTTGGGTCCACCTTAATGGGTTCCACCTTGATCTTGTATATCTCTGGATTGGAAAGAGCCTGAACCAGAGTCATACGGTAATCCCTCTAGAGCATGAGGGCATCATAGATGCTGGCAAGGGCATGAAGCTTCCTTAGGTGCCCTATCACATCATATTTCACCTTTTTTTCGTCAGCCTTTTGTGTTCCTGGTCCTGCCACTGCCTTTGGTGGTATAATGGGTTGAGGAGTAGGTTTAGGTGGAGGATTTTATTTTGGGTCGTTGGTTGGCTTGCTTGCACTGCTGGCTTAGTTTGGGTAGTCTGAGTGGATTGGGTGACAGGGATTAGTTTTAGTGGAATGGAGGTTTGAGGCTTAGGATGTTTTTAGGTGTACGCGATCAGAAGCATCCCGGGGAACTTAAGGAGAGGTGGATTGCCTGAGGTATTTGGGCAAGGAAGGAGCCTAGGGAGCTAGAGGATGGGTAAATTGTTTAGAGTATTAGGGTGAGGGAGAAGTGGCGGACCACGAAACTTCAAGATGTCTGGCTTCTGAGGTGGAGGTTGCAGCATTTTCCTAGATCTCAGGCTCATTTGCCCCGTGCTGGGTGATGCTTTTGCGATTTGCACCATGTGACAAACTTCCTAAGAATAGAAGTCATTCCCTCTTGATTCTCTCAGTTTCGGGTCAAAGTCGGGCTCAGGAGGCCACTGGGTTTCTTTGGCTTTGATCTCTTGTGCTTCTTTGTAGAAGAAGATGGATCTGACTTGGCTCGAGCTGCCAAGGCGTCAGCAACTGTCAAGAATCCAGCCGCTTGGGCCAACGTCTTTTTCAGCTGCCTCCGGTGCGTCTTGCTTATATTGGTTCCTTCGAGCTCTCTGTCATGACCCTCGAAGTCTGGACATTTCATGGTTGTACCTTTAGAGGTTCTTGGCTCGTCATGCTAGGTTGCGAACAGCCCTAGCTTGACGAATCACTTCATGCTTTAAAAACTTGAGCCTGCTCCGCGTGTGAAGGATTTTTCATGGCTGGGAAGTCGAGGGTTCAGCCGGATCAGAGGCATCCTTCTGGGAGTCTTGCGTTGAAACACCCTCCTGGATGGGCATAGTGCCTTGAGGGTGTTTGGTGGAAGCAATGTAACCTCTCTGGACTTTTTCCACAACCACAGCTTCGAACCCATAACATTCGTTCAGCTCATGGCCCCATATCTGATGGTATGGGCACCAGTGATTCTCGGTCCCTTGGGCAAGGTGTTTGGGCTTCGTCACTGGCTTTGGTGTGGTGAGTCCTTGTTGGAGCATCATATCGAACAGAGCGTGGAGAAGATCTATTGACAACTCATTAGAAGGGTGCGGGCTTTCGTCTTTCTCCTATACTGTTACCACATGGGAAGCCTCAGTTGCCCCAAATGCTTTCTTGAATTCTTCGAGCTTGAACTGACCCTTCTGGATCAGAGCCTCGATGAGGTCTTTTAGTGTGTAGCATTCTTTTGTGGAGTGGTTTACCCTTCGATGATAAACACAGTATCTTGCATGCGTATCGAGACCAGCTTGATTGGGAAACTTGATCTCGAGCAGCTCAATCATGTTCTGTTCTAGCAATAGTCAAAGCAGTGCAGAAACCCATTCCTTTTCAAAAGGATAAACTTTGTTGTGATGGTTAGTCCAATAATCATTTCGATTGAGGTTTGCAGGTGGGGGTACCCGGTTGTATGACTGCTGCTGTTTGCTTGCCTGAGACGCTGTCTTTGCTATGCCAACCCCTTTAGAGAGGTTCAAAGTTTGAGAGGTTGGCCTTCCTTGGATCACTTACGGTGATGGCTGCACTGATCACTCCTTTTTGTGTGTTGCCTCAGGCATTGGTCTGAGAATTACCATTGCCCCGGATGTTTCCCAAGCTTGAAGACTATTGTCATGACCTGCTGTGGTGGCGTGACAAGCTCTCTATGCGAATTGACTTAGCGATCAACTCTGACATGGAGGTTGGATTGGAGGCCTCAACATGCAGAGCATTATCAGGATGCATGTTTCGCACATAGGTCTGAACTGCTTCCTTACTAGGCATGGGATTGGGATGGCGAGCACCCAAATCTCTCCACCTCGGTTTGAATTGATCCACATGTTCATTTGGTTCTTGGGTCAAGGTGAGAAGCTCGATGGTTCTTGGGTCAAGGTGAGAACAGTTTCTCCATTTCCTACCAAGTATGTACTGAAAGGCGGGGCCATCAAGAGTTTCAACAAACTGATGGAGGAGGAGTCTCCCATTAGCCATTGTCTCTCGACATGCCGCTTGGAAATGTGCGATATGCTGGTGTGGGGATGTTGTTCCATTAAACATGGGAAACTTCCCCTTTTTGTAGTCCTAGGGAAATTAAACCTGATCAATGTAAGAGGGGTATGGGTTTTTATAGGGTGTTGCACCCTGAATACCTAAAATTTGTCTGGTTTTTAAGTGATGGATTACCATAGCGTCGATGTCCACTTGTGAGACAGGGTGAGGGACATAATTGTCCTGTGCGGCAGGGGAAGGAGGCTGTCGTAGAGCTACATCATCTGAGTGATGGTAGTTGGCCTCATGGTTATCTAAGTGTTGCTTGGTTTCCATGTGGTCAATCTTCTCCATCATTGCACGCACCATGTCTTCGAACCTATTCATGTGCTCTTACTGGTTGTCGTTATGTTCGTTTACAACCATAACGCTGACCATTTTGTTAGGGAAATCAGCCTTAGGTGCAGTTGAGAGCTTCCGAGCTTGGCGGGTCGCTCGAGGCAGATCGGTCAGTAACGGGTCAGCATGCCCGACTGGACTCAAGTCTTACATGCGGACAATGTGAGGACCGGTTCTTGACGGTCTTGGGACCGTGGCTGCTGAGTGGTCGGGTCATCTTCTATGACGCTGACCATGGTGCAAGATTCTCGCACCTCTTCTTCAGTTTCTATGATTCGAAGAGGGTAGGAGGGATTTTAAGGAAGGAGACCCATGGAGTTGGGTGCCTTGACTTTTCTGGTCGGCTCCTTAATTAGGATATGCAGTCCCTATTTTGCTTATCTTTGAGGCTACGGTAGACTTCTCTTTAGAATTGAGACTGGGATCGAGGTTGACCCGCCTTCGTAGAGCACGAGAGGGCCGTGTCCATAAGATGGAGCAGCAAATGTGGACCATGGATAGGGGCCAGCTTGGGCTGCTGCCTTAGAAGTTGTAGAACTTCATCAATCATCAGTCCTTTTCCCCGAACACCTTTGTGGGCTCCAGAGGCATAGCCGACCTGACAGGGTTAGTTGAGGATGGTCCCCTTAGGGAAAACCTTCGACTACCAGGTCTTGAGATATTCGTCGGGAAGAGAAAGGGCGGAAGAAGAGGGGACCCGATCTCGACGATGTCTAGGTCGGGAGCAAGCAGTGGCCTGGGAAGGTGAACGTGTATGCCCCTTGAAGTAGCATTCCGGGTGACTTGGGGGTCAGCTCAGGCTCAGATAGGTGATCTGGCCTTAGGAGGCCAAGAATTACAAGCAGGTGTCTGCAAGGGAATAGGTGAGGGCTTCCCCCTTAAAGGTGCACTAGTGTGTCGAGGGCATCGTCTTCCGTGTACTCTGGTTGGCACATCATAGGTGTTGCCCCAAGTGGTGGGATGCACATGCATAACGTGTACAGGACCTGATCCTAGGAGGCCTGATCCTGGACACTGACTCGAGGAAACATAAGGTTTCCTCGAGATGTGGTTCGAGTGGATGACCTATGAGCCTTAGGCTATGTGCGAGAGGTGGAGGCCCCAGGGTCTCTACCTCGAAGTGTTGATTCTCTAATCATAGAGACCTGAGGTGGTACAGGAATGTGGGGGGTGGCCTTGCAGTGACCCACAAGAGCAATGATAATTTGTTAGCCCTTTGCAGCTAAGGACTGGGTGGCCTTTCGGCGTACCTCGGCAATACGACCAATGAGTGACTTGCCGGTAACAAGGTGCGTGTTGTGAGTCATAGCAGATGTGCTATCGATGTAAGGTGCCTTGGTGGAAGTTCCACCAGGGCAAGGAGATGGGGATTTAGGGACCTTTAAGTCCCTCCTCACTCTTATCCAAGTTAAGACCTAGGAGTTAAACACCGGGTCTTTACTCAGAAGGAAAGTTGGGAACGAAGTTCGAGGAACCTATTCCTGGGGGATGCTCGTGCATGAGGTATGAGAAAATGCCCAATCCAAAAAAATGGGTAAAGGAACCCGATGAAGGAGAAACTAGCTAAATAAGTACAAAGGAGAAACTGGCTAAACAAGTACAATCCGATGAAGAGTAGTAAGTCCCCAGTGGAGTCGCCATGCTGGTTAGGTGCCTCGATCTCACCCTCAGATCAGGATGATCTGGTGACACACATCTCGGGTTTCAAAGGCAACCTAAGACTTGAGATCGCTCTCTCGGGAACCTTGCTCAAGAACAAGGGCAGATACATCAACCAATGACAGAGGAATTTGTTGTGAGGTGGGACACACCTCACCTGGGTCTGTGACTCACATGGGCTGGCTTGCATGGGCACCCTCTTAAATCACACTGGAAAGCCCTCGAGTCGTACAACTGGTTCGAAATTGCTTCCCTTGGCCTGTATTCTCTAGTTTCTATGATCACACACACATGGTTAATTTTACAAGACAATTGAGCCAAAGAACCCCACCTTGTCTTTGGGTGAATGCACAAAGGTGTGCACATTCAAAGGAGAAAAGAGAAGAAATGATGAGATGAGGTTTAGAAGAAGGAAGAAGAGAGAAGAAAAGAAAAGAAAGAGACATTTGACCAGGTGGCTATCCTAGGACAATGGTTAAATTGGCACGATGATTGACTTGACGTGGTAGCAAGACGGGTACCGTAACGCAGACTGGCACGACAGGAATACTAATTGACGACAGAACACCAACACCAACCAACCTGGTACAACGATGAGTTCGATGTGGCAGCAAGATGGGCACGGTAACTTAGACCAGCACGACAACAATACTGCTCGACAACAAGACTACTGTGATAGTGCTAGGCTTATCCCTTAGTCAAATGAGAGAGGAAGAAAAAGAAAGAGAAAGAGGAGAGATAAGAAAGCAAAGAGAGAAAGAGAGAGAAGAAAAGTGATAGGAGAAAAGAGAAGGAAAGGAAAAGAAAAGAAAGAGAAGAGAAAGGGAAGCATGGATGGTGATGGGGTTCCACCGTCCATGACAAAGGATAGTGTTTGAAGGCATTTTTCAACACCTTGGTCGCTGATGCGGAATAAAAGAGGAAGCCGATCAATAAAGCCTCGACATACAATGAAATTCCCAAAAGTCTCAGAATTGAACCAAAATGGGTCATAACCTTCCTAAGCACTCTAAAAGGCCAAGTTTCGTCGCAATTCGACATATCTAAGGCAGTGTAGACAAAGAAATAATTACGGAAAAATTAGCCTCAAGCACCCAAAAACAGACCCCGTAATTAGAATTATATTTTCAGTGTGTGAAACAGCTCTGGCACCATCGCAATTGGATCCGGCACTATCAAAAACCCTAATGGGTCAAGTTTCGACTTAATCAAGCACTCAAGAACAAAGTTATGGGTAAAAGACCAAAAAGGGGTAGGCTGCACAATATTCTCGTGCGCCCTTCCTGCACCAAATCACCATTAAAGATGACTATTTTTATAGCCTCGAGTAGTGACTTTCAGGATTCATATCTCACTCGTTCTACGTCGGATCGTTCTCAAATTACGTGAGTTTGTTCGTTTTATCAAGACGAGCATTTTGATATGTGGAAGGCCCCGTGACGATACCTGAGCAGAGAGAAAAATTAGAGAGAAGTTGATGATTCATGAAGATAATTGCAAAACATTCAGTAGCAACATGCCTCACTCGAGCGGCCAAATCACGGCACATGAGTACCCGATCGATGCAAAACCAATTGCATTATGTGCGTAAGGTATGAAGCTATCTCCGATCCGAACGTCGTGTCTAATGAACGGTTGGATTTCACACACGGAGGCATCGAAGATGTTATAAATTTCGGCAGATGGATTTTCGGGATTCGGCAAAAAACTCAAAACAACAAAATCTTCGTTCGAACACAAAATCTAGCTATGTTTGTTGCAATGAGATTGTGACAACATGATCAATGTGATTCACCGAATAAACCAAGGAAAAACATCAAGAAACAAACACATTATTGATCTGAAGTTTTCAAGATCTATGCAAATTTCGAGTTGCATGATCGTGGCCCAAAAACGTGATCCGTGGCTCGAAGTTGGTATCTAATCGATCGTCATGTCGAGCCCGACAAGAAAGCAATCATCTTTTGACCAAACTTATGATGGAGTAACCCCGAATCATCCATGGAAGACCATGCAAGTTTTAGGGCAGCAGCAGGGACTGTTTTGAAATTTAAGATATTGTTGGGCAAGGGCAAAACAGTCCTTTTGCACTCATTTTTAGAATTTCTTTTAATTCAGATAAATTGTAATTATCATCAATTTAGGTAGTTTTTAGGAGTACACCCATGTTTGGGCCCAATTCTATAAGTACATGTTAAACACACATTGTTAAAGGACCCTTAATTCTTATAACTCATCAATAAAATTTGAGAGTTTTTTACGTTCAAATTGTGGTATGTATTGGAGAGAGAGAGAGGAGGGAGAAGAAAAGGGCAGGTACCCTTTGGTAAGGTAATTTTCTTTCTCCTCCTCTCATCTCTCTCTTTCTATCTCCCCTCGTTTGTATCTTTCTTTCCTATTTCTTCTATGAGTTTCTTTATCAACTTTCCTTCTTTTTCTTTATCTTTCCTTTCTCTTTCTTCTCTTTCATACCCTCTCTATTCTCTCTCTTTCCTCTCTATTCATGCATGGCAGAGTCCATTGCCTAGCATGATGTCTTCTTGCTTTAGAGACACGAATAGTGACCCGGGACTGAACCAGAGTGGCAGGCCAGGCCTTTGTCAAAGTCCCCTTGTCTTCCCTTTTGTCATGGACAGCGAAAACACATCGCCGTCCATGTTCTCTCTCTTTTCTTTATTCTCTGTCATTGACGGCGGAGGCACATCATCGCCCATATTTTCTCTCTCCTCTTAATCTTTTATCATGAACGGTAGAAGCACATCTCTACCCATGTTTTCTCTCTCGTCTTAATCTTCTATCATGGAAGGCTAAAGCATATCACCGCCCATATTTTCTCTCTCCTCTTAATCTTTTATCATGGACAATGAAAGCACATCGCAGTCCATATTTTCTCTCTCCTCTTAATCTTTTATCATAGACAGTGGAAGCCTATCACCGTCCATATCTTCTCTCTCTTCTTGCATTCTTCTATCATGGACGGTGGAAGCTCATCATCGTCTATGTCTTCTCTCTCTTTTCTCATTCCTCTGTCATGGACGGCAGAAGCTCATCGCCGTCCATATCTTTTCTCGCTTCTTACCCTTTCGTCATGGATGACGGGAGCTTATCGCTGTCCATGTTCTTTCCTATCTTTTCTCTCATTGTTGACCATGTTCCCTTGCTCTCTTCTCTCTCATTCTTCTTCAATCTTTTCCTTTTCTCTTTCCTCTCGTCCTTTTTCCTTTTCTCCCTCATTACTCATCTCGTCTTCTTCTCACATGCGCGACATCAGTAGTACTGTGCATGTCTCTCTTTCTCTCTCTTCTTTCTTCTCTCTCTCTCTCTCTCATTTGACTAAGAGAGACTGAGACAACATTATCATGGTAGTCTTGTCGTCTAGCAGTATTATCGTTGAGCTGGTCTTAGTTACCATGCCCGCCTTACTGCTACGATAGGCTAGCCATTGTTTCAGGTTAGCCGATGATCTTTTTTGTGTCTAATAGTATTTCTGTTGTTCCGATCTAATTATCATGTCCGTCGTACTACCACGCCGAACGTCCATGTACATTCTCTCAAAGACAAGGTGGGGTCTCTTTCGGCCCACTTGCCTTGTAAAATTAACCATGTGTGTGTGATTGTAGAAATAAGAGAATAGAGGCCAAGGGAGGCGATTTTGAACCAGTTCTATGACTATGGGGGACTTTCTTCATGATCTAAGAGGGGGCCCACGCAAGCCTGCCCGAGTAAGTCCCGAACCCACCTTAAATTTCTCTCTCATCGGTTAGTATATCTGCCCTCGCTCCTGAGCGAGGATCTTGAGAGAGCGATCTCAAAGTCTTGAGTTCCTTGAAACCCGAGACGCATGCCGCCCGATCATCTAGATCCGAAGGGCGAGATCGAGGCACCTAACCAGCTTGGCGACTCCAATGGGGACTCGTTACCCCTTCGTCGGGTCGTTATTATTTTGCTAGTTTTCCTTTGTTTTTTTATTTCACACATCACATGGCTATTGGGTTTCCTAACCCGTTTATCCGAATTGGGAATTTTCTAATCCCCGCATTCACGAGCGTTCACTAGGACAAGTTCCTCAAACTTCATTCCCAACCTTCCTTTTGAGCAAAGACCCAGTGTCTAGCTCCAAGGTCTTGACCTGGATTGACGTGAGAAGGGACTTAAAGGTCCATAACTCCCCATCTCCATGCCCTGGTTGAACTTCCACTAAGGTGCCCTGCATTAGTAGCACATCTGCTGCTACTCACAGTATGCACCCTATCATCGGCAAGTCGCTTGTCGGTCGCATTGTCAAGGTAGTCCGGAAGGCTGCCCGATCCCTTTCTGCAAAAGGCAAGCAAGTTGTCATTGCCTCAGTGGGTACACCACCACGAGTCTCTACCCTTAGAGGCCCGACACATCGAAGCAGAGACCTTGGGGCCTCCACCTCTTGCACACACCATAAGGCTCATGAGTCATCCACTAGAGCCACACCTCGAGGCAACCCCTATGTTACTTTGAGTCAACGTTCAGGATTAGGCCTCCTAAGGCCAGGTCTTGCACATGTTGTACGTTTGCATCCCACCACTCAAGGCAACGCCATCGCTGCGTCAATCCGAGTACATGGAAGATGACCCCCTCGTTCTCCTACTCAGCACACACTAGTACACCCTGTAAGGAGCAGGCTTCGACCTATTCTCTTACAAACACTTGATCGTGGTTCTCGGCCCCCTAAGGCTAGATCACTTGCTTGAGCCTGGGCTGAGACCCAATTCACCCACTATCCTTCTTCAAAGGATGCACACACGTCGTTGTCACAGACAACCCCTCACTCCCGACTCAGTCGTCGACATGAGTCAACCCTTCTCCTGCTTGCCCCTCGACCTTTGGGCAAGCACCTTCAGCTTTGATACTTGAAGACCTTCCCCAAGAATACCATCTTGAATCAGCCCCGTCACCTTGGTCATGACTCTGGAGCTCACAAGAGAGTTCGAGGCAAAGACCTGATGAGAGCTCAAGTCCTTCATCCTCCTTGACCGAGGATGATCCCAGTTCCTGGCCCATACCTGTTGCTTCACCTAATGGAAACAGCTCTTTCTTGTGCAAATAGGGCTGACCAGCCACAGTCTCTATCGCAGTTCTAGCATGAGGTCCAACAAAACCTTAGAGCTATATGCGATAGGGGTCTGCAAAGTCTGACTAGGAAAGCAACCAAGATGGTCGGGGCAACCATCTCTGATTACCCTCTTCACCTGAACCCCTTCTACCCTCTTCAGATGACAAGGCCTGAAGAAGAAGTCCATGAACCCTGCACTATGGTTAGTGTTGTAGAAGATGACCCAGCCACTCAGCAATCACAGTCCCAAGATCGTCGAGAACCGGTCCTCACGCGATCGGTGTACAAAACTCGAGTCCAGTCGGGGCATGCTGACCCCTTGTTGACCGATCTACCGCGTGCGACCCGTCAAGCTTGGAAGCCCTCAACTGCAGCTAACGTTGACCTCCCTGGAAAAACAGTCAGCGTAATGGTTGTAAATGAGCCTAATGACTCTCAAGATGAGCGCATGAATAAGTTTGAAGATATGGTACGCACAATGATAGAGAAGATTGATCGCATAGATGCCGCAAGACAATCAGCTAACCATGATGTCAATTCCCATCATTCAGATGATGCACCTTCAAGGCAACCTCTTCCCTCTGCCTCATAGGACAATTCTGTCCCTCATCTTGTCTCACAGGCAGACATCGATGTTATGGTGACCCATAGCTTAAAGAATAGACAAATCTCAGGTATACAGGGTGCAACGCCTTATCAAAAGCTGTACCCTTCATATATTGATTAGGTGTTGTTTCCTTCAAATTACAAGAAAGGGAAGTTTCCCCTGTTCAATGGAACCACATCCCCGAACCAGTATATCACCCACTTCCAAGCAGCATGTCGAGAGACAGCAGCTGATGGTAGACTCCTTCTCCGTCAGTTTGTTGAAACCCTTGATGGCCCGACATTCCAATGGTATGCTCGGCTTCCCCCAAACTCAGTACATACTTGGCGGGAAATGGAGAAACTATTCCACCAACATTTCTATGAGGTCAAGAGAGAGGTTCAAACCATCGAGCTTCTCACCTTGACCCAAGATCCCGATGAGCCTATGGATCAATTCATACTAAGGTGGAGTGACTTGGCTGCTCGCCATCCCAATCCCATACTTGAGAAGGAAGTGGTTTAAACCTGTGTGCGAAACATGGCAACTGAAATTTCTCTGATCTCCAAGTCAATTCGCATAAAAAGTCTGTCACGCTACCACGACGGGTCACGACAACAGTCTGCAAGCTCAGGGAACATTCTGGGCAATGGTAGCTCTCGGACTAATACCTGAGGCAAGCACCCAAAAGGAGTGATCAACGCAGCCATCACGGTTAGCAATCCAAAGAAGGTTCCCTCCCAAAATTTGGACCTCTCCAAAGGGGTAAACACAGCGAAAGCGACTCAGGAAGGCAAGCAACAATAGTCATACAATCGAGTACCCCCACCCACGAACCTTAATCGAGATGATTATTAGACAAGGCATAGGAACAATGTCTACCCCTTTGAAAAGGAATGGGTCCCAGCATTACTCCGATTGTTATTAGAACAGAACATGGCTCTCATAAACCAAGTTCCCTGACTAAGCCAGACTCGATACCCAAGCGAATCATTGTGCTTATCATCAGAGGATAAACCACCCCACAGAGGACTGCTATACGTTAAAAGACATTATCGAAGCCCTAATCCAGAAGGGTCAGATAAAACTTGAAGAGCTGAAGGAGGCATTCAGGGCAGCAGAGGCCTCCCACGCAGTGACAGTCCAAGAGACAAACACAACGCCTAATCTCCTTTGTGCCCCATTCTTTATGATGCTTCAAGAACGTCTCATCACACCAAAATCGGAACGATAGCCTCGACGCCTTGCTCAAGGAACTAAGAACCATTGGTGCCCATAACATCAGATATGGGCCCATGACCTGACCAAATGCTCCAGTTTCCATGATATAATTGCAAAGGAAATAGAGGGATGCCAAGAGTCTTACAATGTTCCAGAAAAAGATCCCCAAACCACTGCTCCACCGGTACAAGAGGACCTCTCGACACAAGTTCTGAGTAATGATGATTCAGATCCTGCTGAACCCTCGACCTCCCAGCCATTGTTAGTTCATCATGGGCAAAGCAGACTCAAGTTCATAAAGCGAGAAGTAGTTCGCCAAGCTAAGGCTATTCATAAGCCTAACAACACAAATCAAGTACTTTCGATAAAAAATAGGAAAAGGCGAACCTCAAGGGCTGCTCGTCGGAGAAACAAGACGGCTCAACCACCAGTTGAGAAGGAATTTCTCAGGCCTCTTTCCCCACTGCCAACTTTCTTAGACTTTAATCCTGGTGCGATCATTCTTCCTTCCTCATCCCATCAAGAAGATGTCCCCGTTCCATCCTCTCCTCAGAGCATGTCCGATGAGGGTGACGACGTTAAAAGGACTCCCTAATGGTCTGAGCAGGCGAAAGACTTAAAAGACTCCTTGCGCATGTCCAACTCTAGTGATGAAGCAAAAAGCTGCCCAAATCGGTCTGATGAGGGGAACGACCTTAAAAGTCCCTCACTTACTGACCTTTCTCCTCCTCCTTCTTCTTCTTCTCATCCTTCCTCTTCTATGTCTCCTGCAAGAGGCTTTTGACAGAGAACTTGAAGGAACCAATATAAGCAGGATGCAAACGGAGGCGATTGAAAAAGATGCTGGCCCAGGCAGCTGGATTTTTAGCAGTTGCTGATGCCCTGATAGCTAGAGCCAAGGCAGAGCCATCTTCTTCAAAGAAGCACAAGATGTCAAAACCAAAGAAACCCCAGTGGCCCCTGAAGCCTGACCTTGAGCAGAGACTAAGAAAATCAAGAGGCCAGAACTTCTATTCACAAGAGGCTTGCCACATGGTACAAGTTTATGAACTATCATCCAACATGGGGAAAACACTGCTGACACCCATGCAAAGACCGTGTGATTCATACGCGGGCATTTCTCGTACCACAATCACTGAATCTCAACTTCCCTGTAACCTTCAAATTAAACTCCCACAGCTGGATACGACGTCCATATTCAAAGTCGATCCTTTTGTGCTTCAGTTCGAGAAAGATGCAGAAATCATGACCTACCTTGGAGCTCTATTAGAGGTGGAGATGTTAGGATCATGGGTCTCTGCACTTGAGATTAATGAGAAGACCTATGGAACCAATGATGAGGAGTTGCATGAGGCCCCATAAGAATGGGAAGATGGCGGATAAGCCATAGATAACAAGCTCGAGGAGATAAATCTAAGAGATGAAGCCGACCCAAACTCACTTTCATCTCTACAAATATGTTGTCAGAAGAGAAGGAGAACTTTACTGCCTTCTTGCAGCAAACCGAGATATCTTTGCTTGCCATTATCATGAAATGCCTGGTTTAGACCCTCAAGTTGTCGTTCATTATCTCGGCATCGATCCGATTGTCATACCTGTCAAGCAGAAATCAAGGATGTTTAAGCCTGACCTCGAAATGCAGATAGATTCTGAGGTGACCAAACTCAGACAATCAAGCTTCATTCGCGAAGTCAAATACCCAAAGTGGCTAGCGAATGTTGTTCCACTTAAGAAGAAGAATGGCCAAATCAGGGTTTGCATTGACTTCTGTGACCTGAATACTACCTGTCCCAAGGATGACTTCCCATTGCCATTCATCGAGATGCTCATTAATTCTACGACTCACTACAAAATATTTTCCTTCATGGATGGATACTCCAGGTATAATTAGATACGGATGGCGCCTGAAGATGAGGAAGCCACCGCGTTCTTGACTCCAAAAGGGGTCTTCTGCTACACAATGATGCCTTTTAGATTGAAGAGTGCTGGTACCACATATCAAAGAGCAATGACCACCATCTTCAAAGACATGATGCACAAAGAGGTGGAATGTTACGTAGATGAATTGGTGGTAAAATCCGAAGTGAAAGACGCTCACATGAGGGATCTTGAAAAGGTGTTCGACCGATTATGCCGTCATCTGCTCAAAATGAATCCGCTAAAGTGTGCTTTGGAGTGCGTTCAGGAAAGTTCTTGGGGTTCATTATTAGACACTGATGATTGGAAGTTGAGCCGGTCAAGATCAAGGCGATTCAGGAAATGCCGCCACCAACTACATTGCGAGAGCTACGATCCCTCCAAGGACAGCTGTTATATCCATAGGTTTATCTCAAATCTCTCAGGTCGCTATAAACCCTTTACGCACCTATTAAAGAAGGACACCCCATTCATCTGGGATGAAGCATGACAGGCAGCCCTTAATGACATCAAGCATTATTTACTCAATCCTTCAGTGCTCTCAACGCCAGTGTTAGGAACCCCTCATCCTGTATGGAACTGCCCTCGACGAATCGCTCAGGGCATTATTGAAACAATACAATGACGAAAGGAAAGAAACTGCACTGTACTATCTCAGCCGCAGGATGCAAGGGGCTGAGAAGAATTGTCCCTCTATAAAGAAGATGTGCATGGACCTAGTTTTCGCTGTACAAAAGCTCCGCCACTACTTTCTCGGTCATGAAGTAAAACTTATATTGAAGGCAAATCTCGTAAAATTTCTCATGACACGCCCATGCCAGTCAGAATGCCTTCCTAAGTGGGCATTATTGCTGATGGAATTTGACATCACATATGTCCCACAAAAGGTCATCAAGGGTCAAGCCTTGGCTGATTTTCTCGCAGCACACCACGTACCGGCAGAATTTCCTTTATCAAGTTACCTCCCTGATGAAGAAGTATTCTATGCAAAACTTTCTTATGCATGGGAGATGTATTTTGACGGAGCCTTCCAATTTGATCGAGGAGGCGCCGGAGTGATATTCCTGACTCTGAAAGGAGGATTATTGTCATTTTCTTTCTCTCGCACCGAGGCCGGTTCTCATAACAAGATAGAATACTAGGCCCTTATAATTGGATTGGAGATAGCCTTGGATATAAACTTGGAGCAGCTCAAGTTCTATGGCAACTCTGAGTCGGCCATTCGCCAGCTTAAAGGGATCTATGATGTAAGAAAGGACACTCTCAATCCCTATTATGATACTGCAAAATCGTATTTGGACCAGCTTGAGGATGTATTCTTGAGCCACATCCCTAGGAGACTAAACTTGCAGGTTGATGTACTCACAAAGCTTAGTGCTACAATTCAATTATCCTCATCAGGCCCCACGCCTGTCTAGGTGGCAGAGTGGAGACATATGGAACTAAGAACTGAGGCAGACGTGGATGATGAGAAAAATCTCTTCCCCGAGTGCCCTCCTACACTTCCATTAGCTAAAGAAGTTATCAAGACCGAACATGAAATGGCATGGGGTCAGCGAGTTAAGGTTCAAAACCAACCACAGGAATTCTTCAACCCAATATGCGCAAAAGTCGAGCAGCTAGAAGATTGGAGAGATCCCATCACTAATTTTCTAAGACATGATAGACTCTCGAAGAATCATGCCGAGTGCAACAGTGTACGTTGAATGTCTACCAAGTATACCCTCCTTGAAGGAGATGCTCTCTTCAGACGATCATTTGACGGTATTCTTCTTAGATGCATGGATGTGCAAGAAGCAAATAAGGTCTTGGGAGAAGTACACTCAGGCATCTGTGGATTACATCAATTTGGTCCCAAGCTCTATGAAAGGATACGCAAATTGGGGTACTATTGGCCTTCGATGATTGATGATTCCTTAGCCTATGCTAAGAAGTGTCAAGTGTTCCAAATACATTCAAGCCTTGTTCATTAGCCTCCAGAGACCTTACACCCTGCAATGGCATCATGACCCTTCTGACAATGGGGTAAGGACATTGTAGGGCCTATTGACCCTCCTTCAATAATGGGTCATGTATTTATTCTAGTTGCAACAGATTACTTCTCCAAGTGGGCTAAACTGGTCCCCCTTAAGCAAGTCCTTAGGACCACAGTGGCTAATTTCATTCGACATCATATAATATTTCTGTTTGGAGTGCCTAATCAGATTATATCCGACAACAACCCTCAGTTTAGAAGTCACCACATCGATCGCTTGGTTCACCAGTTTGGTTTCGAGTGGAAGTACTCGACTATGTACCACCCTCGAGCCAACGGATTAGCTGAAGCTTTTAAATAAGACCCTGTGCAATGCTTTAAGGAAATCGGTATCGACGACGAAGAACTCATGAAACCTTGTGGGCCTATCACACTACCACATGAAATGCCATCGATTCCACTTCCTATTCCCTAGTCTATGGGGGTGAAGAAATTTTACCTCTTAAAATTCAAATCCCTTCATTACGTGTCGCTTTGCACCAAGGACTAACCGAAGATGATGGGGTCAAACTTTGATATCAAGAGTTGGATGAGCTTGATGAAAAGAGGTTGGAAGCTCCACAAACCTCGAAATCAACCAAGGGAGAATGAAGAGAGCCTTTGACAAGTCAGCCAAAGTCTGCTTATTCGCCCATGGGGATCTGGTTCTAGCCATCAAGAGGCTGATTGTTATGCATGGGCGGTGTAAAGGGAAGTTTGAACCCAAGTGGGAGGGTCCTTTTATAGTAAAAAAAGTCTCGCCGAATGGAGCTTATATACTTGCACATCCTGAAGGGGAGGAGGCAATGCCCCCTATCAATGGGCGATACTTAAAGAAATACTAACCCTGATGCATACTTAAATGCGCAACAACAAAGAGTTAAAAGAACAGTAAAAAGAAATAAAAAACAAGTAAGACAATTCAAACAAGGTTTAAATCTTTTATTTCATTAGAAGGAGTTACAAGATTATTATGGAGGTTACAAATCCCTTGCATCTGAGGATCGGAGGACGAGTACGAGCCAAAACACGCAGTGCTGCTCTTGCATCTAAAGATAAGAGGACGATTACAAGCCAAAACCCACAGTGCTACTCTTGCACCTAAGGATAAGAGGATGGTTACCGGCCAAATAGAGGCGCCCTCATCATGAAGAAAAAGCAAAACCATTTGCAAGTCAGCTTCAATTCATCTGCCGAGTGTTCTCAAAAAGGATGGTTACAGGCCAAAAGAAGAAGCCAACCATTTTTGAGTCAACCTCAATTCATTTGACGAGTATATCAAACATACAAAGCAAACTTCTCTAGAAAGGAGCTGGCCTATGATGGAGAGCATACCCTGTTCATAGTGAGTGCTCTTCCACAAAACAACATGGACTTCACTGTTGTGCTGAAGGACTTGGCTTTTAAAAGGTTTCATAAGTCCGACCTTACCATTCGTCACCGCCCTTTGCCAACCCCAATCATCGCCATGCACGATCACAACAGAACATGATTCAGCACCATTCATCAAAGGGCCCAGCAAGCAATGGCCACGCACGACTAAATTTCGGCGCATCATTTCCCTAGCCACGTGCGACCAAGGCACTAGTGCCGACTGTGTTTCAGAGACCCAGCCCTAGTTGCATATCCTAAAGCTAGCGCCCGCTGTGTTTCTGAGTCCCAGCGCCGGCTGTGTTTCTGAGTCCCAGCGCCGGCTGTGTATCCTAAAGCCAGCACCGACTGTGTATCTTAAAGCTAGCGCCGACTGTGTTTATGAGGCCCAGCTCCAGCTACGTATCCTAAGGCTAGCATCGATTGTGTTTTCAAGGCCTCTCACCACTGCGACTGTTCACCTTCTAGTGACCCTTCGTTTCCCTGTGCTTCCTCGGCTCTCGTGACCCTTTGGTTGCCCAAGACTCTTCGTCTCCTCAATGACTGCGCACCTTCTCGAGACCCCTCATCTTCCTTTAATGGATCAAATTACCAGGGACCCTTCGTCACTATCACGATTGTTCACCTCTCGGTGACCCTTCGTCTCTCAGCGACCCTTCATCTCCAGGTGACTGTTTGTATCCCAGAACTCCTTGTTTTCCTACAGTAACCCATCATCTCCAAGTGACTATTTGTATCTTGTGACCTCTCACTTCCCCCTCGAAAACTCCCCTCTTCCGTTAGAACTCCCGAAAAACCACTATAAGGACTTTCCCCTTCCTGCACAATGTCAAAAAACTACCAGAAACACAACGAAAGTCCTCAGGAAGCCCTCTGCAAGACACCCAAAGCCACGGGTAGAGTCTCTAAAGCTCCCAAGAAAAGACCCCCAGTTTGTCTCGCTACACTTTCTGGCAAACTCCTGCAACTCCATGAAAACATGGTGTTCTTTTCGGTGCTCTCTCCTGCTTGTTGGCAAACTTCTGCAAAATCTTACGTGAAGTGCCTTGCGCAGTCACTGGAAATCTTATCGAGAGTTCTCTCACTCTCACTGCTCAAATGCCGTAGCCGTTTTAACCTTTGGTAAAAATCGTAGAAATGGGGTTTACCCCCTTATATAGGCAAAGCTTCCCTGAAATTCTCTTCACAAATCAAGAATTCCAGTCACATCCTAGAAGGCTAAACGATGATGGGTCAGATCTAGTCAGGCTGGGGCTTAAGGCTCAAATGAAAGTTTGCCACCACCCATGACAACTCTAGCAAACAGAGACCATGATCGGGTCAAGCTCGGGCTTAAGGCCAGACCACTAACTTATACCCAGCGTCGGCTGTGTTCTCAACTTCTTTGCCATATGTGTTTCCACTGCGCACACTAGCACCACTTGTGTTGCATTCTCTCGTGCTACAAACACCGTGTAAGTGTCAACACTTGTACTTCTCAAATCTGCTACTATGTGTGTTATGCACCTCATGCTAGCGCCATGCATGTTCTAGCACCGTACGTACCCGAACTTGGTCCTCACTGAGTGTGTCCTACCACTATCCCTAGTGGAGTTGCATCCAGGCCGTTCCATCTAGGCCACGACTGGTCATCCCTAATAGAGTCGAGGGGAGGCCACTGTCCCTAATCCCCAATAGGAACTACATCTGTATTGCAGCCCGTTAGTCCCCAACAGAGTTAGGGTCTACCACTTCAATCCCTAGTGGGTCTACTTTACACCTGGCTACCTTATCGCCAAGGAGTCGAATTACGTCCCATAAACCTATGGAGTCTCATTATTCACCCCAGGGAGTCATACTTGTGTTTGAACGCATTTTTTAACACCTTGATCTTTAATGCGGAATAAAGAGGAAGCATGTCAATAAAACCTACAAAATAGTGGAAATTTTGACAATCTCAGAATCGATCAAGATCTTCATCAGCACGCTAAAAGGCCACCTGCCAAGTTTCATCATGATCAGACATGTTTAAGGCAGTGAACACAAAGAAACAATTTCGACAAAAGCAGCCTCTAACACCCTAAAATGGACCCCGTATCTAGAACTATATTTTTGGTACGTTAAAGAGCGGTGGGACCACTGCCATTGAATCCAGCAAGGATGAAAACCCCAATGGGTCAAGTTTCAGTTTAATCGGTCACTCTAAGATAATGTTATGGGTAAAATACCAAAAAAGAGTAGGACGCACACTATTCTCGTGTGGCCACCCTGCACAAAAACACCATTAAAGGTGGTTGTTATCACAGTCACGGTCAGTGACTTTTGGGGCCTATATATCTATCAATCAATCCAAGTTAGATTATGCTCAAATTTTTTGTGTGACTTCGTGAGCGTTTCCATATGTGGTACACCTCGTGACGATGCCTGAGCAGGGAGAAAAACTAGAGAGAAGTTGTTGATCTATGAAGAAAATTCAGCAGTAGCATGCCTCTCTAGAGTGACCAAATCATGACGCTCGCAAATATGATTGGTATGAAACCAATTGCATCATCTGCATGAGGTCAATGACTATCTCTGGTCCTAACCATGCATACGATGAACGGTTGGATTTCACACATGAAGGCATGGAAGCAGTTGTAAATTCTTGCCGTCAGATTTTAAGATTCCAGCCAAAAAATCAAGATGACAAAATCTTCATCTGAATATAAAATCGAGCGGCGCTTGTTGCAACGTGATTGTGACGAAATGCTCAGTGTGATTCAAACGGAAGAAAAACATCAAGGAAGGAGCACACAATCGATTCAAAGTTTTCAAGATTCATCCAAAATTTAAGTCTCATGATCATGGCTCAAAAACATGATTCATGGCTCGAAGTTGGTATCAAATCGATCGCCATGTCGAGCCCCATAAGAAAACAATCATCTTTCGATCAAACTGACATTAGAATAACCCCAAATCAGTCATGGAAGATCATGCAAGTTCTCGATTAACAGCAAGGATTGTTCTTGAATTCCACACATTATTAGACAGGGGTAAAATAGTCCTTTTACACCTACTTTTAGAATTTCTTTTAATTCAAATAAATTGTAATTATATTCACTTCTATATAGTTTTTGGGCGTCCACCCATGTTTGAGCCAAATTCTATATAATCATGTAAAGCAAAAAATTGTAAAATCCCCCATGGGTTCATTCTTAAAGATTCAATAAAGACTTCATTTTTGCTTAATCTCATGGGTGCGTCTTGGAGAGAGAGAGAGAAGAGAGAGAAAAAAAAGGCTGGTGCCTTTTGGTAAGGTCTCTTTCTCTCTTTTCTTCTCATCTATTTCTCTGTTTCTCTCTCTCTCTTTCTCATTTCTATCTCTCTTTCTCTCTCGTCTTCTCATCTCTATCTCTCTTTCTTTTTCTCTCTTCTTCTCGTCTCTATCTGTCTCTCTCTCTTCTTCCCATCTCTATCTCTTTCTCTCTCTTCCCATCCTCTATCCCCTTCTTTAGACACAGTCAGCAAAGCTCAGTGCCGACTGCGTCCCCTCTCTCTCCTCTGTCTAAACATAATCGATGAAGCTTAGTGCCGATTGTGACCCCTCTCTCTTCTCTGTCTAGCCTAGTTAGCGAAGCTCAGTGCTGACTACGTCTTCTCTCTCTTCTTAGAACACAACCGACAATGCCTAGCATCGGCTGTGTCTCTCACTCTTTGCTCTTCTTGAAACATAACCGATAATGCCTAGCGACGACTGTGTCTTTTTCTCTCCTCTCTTCTAAAAAAATATATAGCTGATGATGCCTAGCACCGACTGTGTCCTTCTTGCCCCTTCTCTCTCTAACATAGCCGGCGATACCTAGCGCTGACTGTGTCTTCTCTCTCTTTCTTGCCCCCTCTCTATTTTATGGTAGCCCTGTCATCTAGCCGTAATGTTATTGTGTCAGAATTACTATGTCCACTTTATTGCCACAACAGATTAACCATCATGTCTAACTAGTCAGTATCGATATTGATGTCTATTAGTAACTCTTTTGAGTCGATCTTAGTTACCGAGCCCATTTTACTGCTACATCAGACCAATTACCTACCAGCTTAGTCAATGTGTTGATCTCCCCGCCTAGTCAAATTCCTCTCTCCCCCATCTTCCTTCTCTTATTCTTCTCTTCTTCTTATGAAAGTGAACGCTTGTGTACGTTCACGAACGAGGCAAGGTGAGGTTCGTTGACACACCTGCCTTATATATGAGTGATTGCAAAAAATAGGAGAATACAAGCCAAAGGGAGGCGATTCCGAACCAGTTTTATGACTAGGGGGCTTTCTTTGTGATCTAAGAGGGCACCCACGCGAGTTAGACTGAGTAAGTCCTGAACCTACCTTAAATTCCTCTCTCACCGGTTGGTAATACCTGCACTTGTTCTTGAACGAGGTTCTCGAGAGAGCGATCTCAAAATGTCCTAGGTCTCCCTTGAAACCCGAGACACATAGACTCGAGGTAACACCTCGGGGCAATTCTTATGTTACCTCGAGTCTATGTCCAGAATAAGACCTCTCAAGGCCAGGTCCTACACACGCTGCTCATATGCATCCCACCACTCAGGGCAACGCTGTCATTGCGTCAACCCGAGTTCACAGGAGACGACGTCCTCGTCCTCCTACTCAGCACACACAAGCACACTCTGTAAGGGGCAGGTCTCCACCTGTTTTCTTATAGACACCTGCTCGCAGTTCTCGGCCTCCGAAGGCCAGATCACTTACTCGAGGTCGGGCTGAACCTCAGGTCCCCCGTGATCCTTCTACGCGGGGTGCACACAAGTCGCCGTCACAGATAGCCCCTCGCTCTCGACTCAGGTGTCCTCAAGCTCTCGCCTGCTCCCCTTCTTTGAGCAAGCACCTCCAACCATGGTACTCGAAGACCTTCCCCAAGACTACCATCCTGAACCAGCCCCGTCATTTTGGTCGTGTCTTTGAAACCCACAAGAGAGCTCGAGGCAATGACCTGATGAAAGATCAAGTTCTTCATCCTCTCCGGCCCAAGATGACCCCAGTCCCTGGCTCTCATCCTTTACAGCACCTGATGGAGACAGCTCTCTCTTGTACAAGAAGAGTTGATCAACCACAGTCTCGATCACAGTTTTGGTGCGAGGTCCATCAAAGCCTCAAAGTTAAGTATGATAGAGGTCTAAAAATTCTGACCAAGGAAGTGACCAAGGTGGTCGGGGAAAGTAGCTCAGATAACCCTCTCCACCTAAATCCCTTCTACCCTCTTCAGATGATGGAGCCTGAAGAAGAAGGCCATGAGCCTTGCATTGTGACTAGTGTCATAGAAGATGACCCAGCCACTCAGCAGCCACGGTCTCAGCACCCTCGAGAACCGGTCCTCCCACTATCGGCAAACAATAGTAGAGTCTAGTCGGTGCACGCTGGCCCCCTACTGACCTATCTACCGCACACGACCCATCAAGTTCGCAAGCCTTCAGCTGCAACTGATGCTGACCTCCATAAAGCAACAGTCAACAGAATGGTTGTAAGCGAGCCTGACGATGCATAGGAAGAGCGCATGAACAAATTCGAAGATATGGTGCACGCGATGATGGAAAAGATCGTTCATATAGAAGTCGCACGCCAATCAGCTAACCATGAGGTCAATTCCCATCACTCAGATGGTGCACCTCCAAGGCAGTCCCCCGCCCTCTGCCTCACATGACAATTCTGTCCCTCACCCCATCTCTCAGGCAGATGTTGATGCTATTATGACCCATAGCCTAAAGAAAAGACATTTTAAAAAATGATCAATATCCTATGGATCTTTGCACTGCACGCCACAGGAGAGGTCTCAGTGCCCTAGACACGCTCTTTCAGTTTGGCCACCATTTGGGTATCCTCCTCCATCGCCACGGTTTCAGAGTCAATGGTGCAAGCAAGTTTGGACATATCTGTAACCAAAGAGGCCTCCATCTCCTTTGGATCATCTCCGTCTCAAGACCAGGAAATTCCTGCCTCATTATTTGCATCTCTTCCCTTATTTTGATCATTTTCTTGTAGCTGCCTTATGCCTCCCTCTTGAGATCTTATTGACGGTCAATCATCATGGCCTCCTTCTCAGTGCAAGAGTCTATCTTCTCGTGACGATGCAAGATTGACCCCTCCAAGCAGGCTAGCTTGCTAGTTTTTGCCTCATGATGTAGTATTCTCAATCGTTAGCTCTCCAACTCATTCAGGATTGCATCAAAATGGGAAAGGACTTCTGGTGCACTTCCAACCGCCATAGTTGCTGCAAATTCCCTCAATTTGGCCAAAGCCTCACCCAGCTCATTAAAAGGTAGCTCTCAGAAACCCTGAAGGCCTGCTTGAAGCATGCTTGCAATCATACTAGAAAACCCGGGCCTAGATGGTGCTGTTGGGATTACTACTACTGAAGAGGCTTCGGCTTCAAGGAACGGGCCTGTCAAAGTGATATTCATCTGAGCCACTGGCTCCTCTGAAACGATAGCAAAGTCCAGATCTTCTTTCCCCTCAGACTCAGAAGAAGCCCCAGCCTCAACCTGCTTGGGTTCTTCAATACCAGCCTCGCTGCCTTGACCCTCGCTTATGAGGGCCTCCACTTTTGTCTCAGCATCCTCTAAAGAAACATGTTCCCCATCCTTCTCACCCTCTTGAATTGCCACGTCAACATTGGCAAGTTCAGAAGCTAGCTCTTCCCTTGGGCCATCGCCAATCGTCGATTCAGGCCCAGCCATGGTTTCTTCCATCTTCTCAGCAGTCAGAACATCAGCCACGAAAATTTCAACCCCTTCATCTCATGATCTGCGCCCTCGGGAGCAGTGGCCTCTTAGTACTAAGGGGCATCATTAATTACTGGCCCTTCTTCTTGAATCATAGCCTCTGCGTCAGTCGGGGCATTAAACCCCTGAAGCACAAAAGCCACATCGGCACCAGATTCCTTCCCTGGAGCAATTGCTTCGGGACCTCCAGCCTCGTCAGTCTCCATCGGAGCTGGCTCGGACTTAGGAATGACCCTTGGACTCAGAGGCACCTCCTCAAGATCCGGAGTCATTTCCCGGTCAGAAGGAATAACAATGGGCTCAGAAGGGCTGGAGTCATTTGCTTCAATCTCTGAAGAAGAAGAAGATAATTCAAGAGAGACAGAAGATGGTGGAGAAAGTGCAGATGGTGACACAGGTGGAGTTGCTAAATGATCAGCGGAGGAAGAGCTACCTCCTGGTTCTGAGATCACA
The DNA here is from genome assembly GCF_054954075.1 of Amborella trichopoda. NCBI lineage: Eukaryota > Viridiplantae > Streptophyta > Magnoliopsida > Amborellales > Amborellaceae > Amborella > Amborella trichopoda. The sequence goes on from NC_142344.1 coordinate 29,264,149, forward strand.
GGAAGATTGACACCCCTACGCCTCCGAGTACGGCCACTAACTGAAGATGACACACGAATGTCAGTAGCGGTGGAGCATTTTCTTTTCTTTCCCCCTGCCGGAAAAGGAGCAGCCACTTCAAAATTGGCCCCTTAAAAGGGGCCCTTAGCCAGTCTACTATGAGAACCACTCCTAATCAGCGCGTTTAGGTCTTATGTGAGACTCTTCTCATAACCAGGGACCTGTCGGCCCTCATCCCATTCAAATATGGAACTGAGTTTATCAAAGACTCTCTCAGTTCTTTGTTTCATGGCTAGAAATTTCTGCAAGACTACATCAGCTGCTATCTCTCGAGGGATCCCTAGAGCTTGCCAATTCGAGGGATATTCCATGACAAAGACTTCATCAGGAGCAGGAGGATTTGCCACTCTCCTCTGCCTAGTCTCCTGCCGCCAATTGCCATTCTCTCTTTTCCAAGGATGATCCTCATCCCATTATCCCTTGCTGGTGATCCTCCACCAGTTCGCATAAGCCGCAGTCATTCGAACCCTTCTGCCAAAGTGAGGTAACACATACTTGCTAATCTCAGTCATTTCTAACAGGTGGACTAGGCAGTCTGTATGTTTTCTGGCAACCAGCACTCGCAGAGAGTCCCCTCGGCACTTTTCGTAAAAAATGGAGAAGGGGAAGCTTTGATTAGGCCCGTGCTGATGGGGGAAGCAGTGGGGGAAATACCCCTCTAGTCTGGCATTGTGTGGAGTCTGATAAGGCAGAACTCCTCCTCTAATGCTCAAGCTGAACAAGAGCTTCCTAGTGGTTATTGGGGCGCCATTTAGCTCCTTCCCCAATTCATCAATGAAAGCACGATCGGTGAAGCTCCCGAGCGGAAATGGGACCCACCGCATGATTAAGGAGTCATTCCCAAATAAACTCCGAGCTCCCGCTGGGGTATGGAAGATAATCTTTTGGTTAGCAATCCTCATCAAGAAGGGCCATAGTTTACCCCCCGGGCTCTGGTTCTTGACATAGGTGTCAGGGAAATAGGCCCCTAGCCACTCGTACAAGTAATGCATGGGGAATGAAGTCTTAAAATCCCCAGGAAATGCCTCTCCTCCTACAATGCCATTCCCTCCCTCTTTGCCTTTGTAGGCCTTTTCACGGGAGATGGCCCCCAAGCCATGGTAAATGTTACACAAGACTGGCTGAGCAAGGGCATACTCATGCCCTCTGGCCATGTCGCAGGCTACATACAATACACCTGAATGAATGTCGTTTGCCCATCCAGGGAGAACTTGCATAAAAATAAGGCTAAGTATGCGGCCAAAAAAAACACAATCATCACTGGTCTCAAAGTGATACACATGAGGCATCCCCTTTACAACTGCCTTCCCTTTTCCTCTCGGAGTACGCCGACCGCCTTTGAGATAGTCCCCACAAAAGAATTTCACCCATTCGGTGAAGGTGACCCGACCATTTCTAGCCTTGGCATGGATCAATTGGTAAGCCTCGAAAATATTTTGAAGACTGGCAGGCGGTTCTTCGTCCCCCAAGCTAGCACCACCAAAGATGACCGAGTTTTGGGGCACGAACTCGTCATACATGGCCTCGATCTTCGAAAGGCCCCTAATAAAATGAAGATTTAGCAAAGAGATTCTTGCTTCCCTATGCCCAAGAAGCTAGGTATTGCTAAAGAGACTCTATGTCTCAAGAAGCACTTTCACAGTATTGGAGCACCAATCATAGTAACTACCCAAAACCTGGACCGCTGCTAGTAAAGAAGCAAGTTCAAGGATGCTTCTAAGCGAAACCAAAACCTTGGCGGTCTAGGAGGAGTATCCCTTCAAATATTGGTTCTCCCCCTGTATTCGAAGGCCTTTTCTTGACCATATTAGTAGCCCCTTTGCCCGTACCATTCGTTTCCTAAGGATAGGCAAGTTCTCCCCAGAATCTATATTCCTGTGCATACAATGCAGGAGCGCCACTCGTTCTTCAATACTGATATTTCCATCATTCCCCTCGCGGACTTCAAAACGAACGGGGTTAGTAATGAAAGTGACAGTGAGAGGCCACTCTGGTCGGCATATTGGCTTGGTCAGCCAAATGGGCTCACCCCTTGATAGAGCCTCATTGGTAAAATCATCGGTACCGACCTCTCCACCTCTTGGAAGCATCTTTACGTCAAGAATTCGGTAAGAAGGACTAACCATTATAAAGGATCAATGATTCAAATAAAAAATTGCTAAGGCACTGGATCAGCACCGACAGTGCTCTCAAACCTTAGCACCGGTTGGGCACTTAAACCTTAACGCCGGCTGTGTCCACTAACCCTTAGCGTTGGCTGAGTCTGCCAAAGCCTAGTGTTGGCTATGTCTACCAAAGCTTAGCACCGGTTCTGTCTGTTAATGCTTAGCGTCGACTAGGTTTGCTAAAGTTTAAGCATCGGTTGTGTCTGCCAATGCTTAGTGCCGGTTGCATCGGCTCACACTTAGCAGTGACTATGTTTTCTAATGCCTAGCACTGACTAAGCTTGTTAACGTCTAGCACTAACTGTGTTCAGATCTCTCACACGTGACATCTAGGGTCGCGCTACGCCGACCTGAAAACCATCGTCATGACACACGAGCAAATGACAACCGTTGCCACATTCTTCTATGCCGCCTGACACATGAGTGAATGACAACCATCGCCATGTCCTTCTACACCGCCTGACACATGAGCGAATGACAACCGTCGCCTTCCGTATGAAGGTCCACCTACTGCGATGTTTTGTTCCCTGCCTTTTTAGTTTCTCGCCGAAACTTCTCTTTCCCACCGAAAAACCTCTGCAAGGCCTCCAAAGACATCAAAAAATCACTTAAGCCCATGAAAAAACTCCCAAACCACCTGGAAATGCCCACTGCTACATTTCCCGCCTCTTTAACTCGTAAAATCATGGTTGGAGATCTCCTGTTTCGCGAAAAACTCCCCAGAGAGCTCTCTTTTCTCGCTCCCTTTCGCCAACTTCACTAATCCCTGGCAAAAATTTTTGCCAGGCTTGCCAAAACACTTATTCTCTTGCTAGAATCCCCCTGCTTGCCAGAGCTTCCACCTAGAACCCTCTGCTCACTGTTAAAAAAATGTGTTTAAGTTTTTACGTTCAATGAAAAGTGGGGAAAATGAGGTTTTACCCTCATCCAACACAACCCTCAAACGCCCCTCACAAACTAAGAATCCCATCCGCATCCAAGGATAGCCAAATGACAATGAGCTAGGTCGGGCTTTGACCCAAGGCCCAAGGAAACTCTTATCGTCGCCTGTAAAAATTCCAACAAACGGGCTAAACTGGGTCGGGCTTTGACTCGAGGTCTGGGTAAAGTTTCATTTGCCTCCTCATCAAATGCCATGCAACACTAACTAGGACCGGGTCGGCTCGGGTCATGACTCAAATATCAATCCATACCCAACGCCGGCTACGCAGTCTAAGTGACCTAGCATCAGCTGTGTTTCAACAACCATAGCACCGCCTGTATGCTCAGCAACTCAGCACCGGTTGTGTTCAAAGTAAATGCCCTCCTTAGCGCAGACTGTGTTTTTAACAATCTAGTGCCGGCTGTGTTTTTAACAATCTAGTGCCGACTGTGTTTTTAACAATCTAATGTCGGTTGAGTGGTTAAGAAGCAGTGTTGGCCATCCTCAACACCTATTACATTTTCAAAGACTCAACGCCGGCTGAGCACTCGCAAGAAATAATGGTTGCTGCACCTGGCACCGGCTGTATTTTAAGCAGCCGAAGCCGTGTGTGTCCTATCGCTATCCCCAGTGAGGTTGCACCTTGACTCTGACCTATTGAACCTAGGTCGATCAAAATCAGGTCATGACTTCTCATCCTCAGTAAGAGAGCCATTCTCGTACTTGTGAATGGCCTTAACCAATTTATCCCTAGGGAGTCGGATTGCCATCCATAGACCTATTCCCTATGGAGTTCCACCTACATAGAGACCCACACAATGGTTTACATGCACATCCCTAACTGCATGGTCCAAACTATATGACCTTAAGTTGTAGCGGAGGTCTAGTTGCACGACCTTAAGCTGCATGATCCTAGCTGCATGACTTTAAAACTACATAGCTATAGTTTAGATGCCCAACCCTAAACCACATGATCCAAACTATATGACCTTAAACTGTAGCATAGGTCTAGTTGTACGACCTTAAACTGCATGGTCCTAGCTGCATGACTTTAAAACTGCATAACTATGGTCTAAATGCACGATCCTAAACTGCATGGTCCAAATTATATGACGTTAAAATGTAGCAGAGGTCTAGTTGCACGACCTTAAACCGCATGGTCTTGGCTGCACGATTTTAAAACTGCATAGCTATGGGTTGGAAGATATTTTTCATCATCATAGGCCCCTCGCTCAATAAAAGCCTAGCAAATAATAGAAATTTTGGCAATCTCAGAACAACCCCAGAACTGGTCAAGATCTTAATGAGGTCTCTCAAGAGTCTTCTGCTAAGTTTTGTCCCATTCCGCTATGTCTAAGGCAGCGCAGACTGAGAAACAATTTCGATATAATCAACCTCTAGCACCCTAAAATGAATCCTTATAACTAGAGCTACATTTTCAGCGTCTCAATTTACTGTGAGACGACTGCCATTGGATCCGACACGATTGAAAACCCTCATGGGTCAAATTTCAGCTCGAACGAACACTCCAGGAAAATGTTATAGGCAAAAGAGTGAAACATGAGTAGCAGCACATTATTCTCGTGCGGCGACCCTGCAACTCCACACCATTAAAGGGACAGTCATGAATAGTGACTTGCGACGCTCATATCTCACTCTTTCGAGATCGATCAGGCCTAAATTTTGTGAGCATATTCGTCTCATCAAGATGAGCATTTCGATATATGGCATGCCCCATGATAACGCTCGAGTGCGAAGAAAAGCTAGAGAGAAGTTGCTGGTCCATGAAGAAAGTGCAGGAAAATCAGCAGCACCATGCCTCGCTTGAGTGGCCAAATCACGTCGCTCGAGAGCCGGATTGACTTGAAACTAATTCCATCGCTTACGTAAGGTCCATGGCCATCACTGATCCAAACATTGGGCTTGATGAACAGTCGGATTTTCCACACGAAGTCGACAAAGTGACTATAAATTCCATCGTCGAAATTTTAGATTCCAGCCAAAACTCCAAACTTGCAAAACCTTCGTTTGGGCCCAAAAGCGAGCTACATTTGTTGGCTCACGATCATGACGACATGCTCAGTGTGATACAACAAAGAAATCATAGAAAAATATCAAGGAACAATCACACAAATCTATAGTTTCAAGATTCATTCAAATTTGAAGTCACATGATCATACCCCTAAAACACGATCCATGGCTCTAAGTTGGTATCAAATCGATCGCCATCCGTAGCCCTACAAGAAAACAACCATCTTTCGATCAAACGGGCATCAGAACGACCCTAGATCATTTATGAAGATCACGCAAGTTCTAAGGCAGCATAAGATTGTTTTGGAACTTCATAAATTGTTAGGAAGGGGCGAATATGTCATTTTTCACGCTATTTTCTAATTTTTTTAATTCAATTAAATCTTAATTTCTTATAATTATGTTTAATTTTGATAAATCCACCCATGTTTGGGGCAAACTCTATATATACAACGTACTCCCATTGTACAAAGGCCCTTCATTTGCTTAATGAAATTGCCTTCTTTCCTACTATTGGGTCACGTCTTGGAAAAGAGAGGAAGGAGAGAGAAATTTTTGGGTCAGTATCCTTGAGCTTAGTATTTCTCTCTTTCTTTCTCTTCTTCTCTTTCTCTCTCTTCTTCTCTTTCTCTCTCTTCTCTTTCTCTCTTCTCTTTCTGTCTCTTTCCCTCTCTTCTTTTCTTTCTCTCTCTTTTGGGTCACGTGTGTGCCTGCTCGTCATCGGCTTATCTTCACTGCCTTCTAGTCACCGTCTTCTCGTCACCACCTTCTCGTCACTGTGTTCTCGTCACCTCCTTCTCATCACCGCGTTCTCGTCACCACGTTCTCGTCGCCGCCTGCTCCTCTCTTCTTCACTTCCACTCAACCCAACACAAGCTCTCTCTCTCTCTCTAAGCTAATCTACCCCTTTTATATTATTCTCATTACCTCATCCTATTTTATATGAATGATTTATTTTACTTTATTTCATTTACCTCTTTTATTTTATTTACCCATCTTATTTTATTTTATTTTCTTTTATCCCTTCTATTTTATTTCCCTTTACTTCATTTAATTTTAATTTATTCATTTAATTTTCCATTTTAATCTTGATTCTATTTTCTAATTTTACTTTAATTCATCTCTTTCATTTTCAGTTCATCTTATTCTCTATCACTCTTATTTCACCATCACTTTTATTTCCACTTTCTTCTCTTCTTAGAAGACCTAGCGAGTGTCAAGCTAGTTTTCACCTCCCCTCTTTCTCTTCTTTGCTTGTTTGACCAGAGGGCAGGCTGAACCTTGAGCTGTCGAGCTAGCTCTGCCGTCGAGCAGTATTGCCACCGTGTTGGTCTGAGTTACCGTGCTCATCTTGCTGCCACGTCAGACTAGTCATTGTGCCAGGCTAGTCAGTGTTGATTCTGTCGTCGAGTAGTATTGCCGCTATGTCGGTCTGAGTTACCGTGCCCGTCTTGCTACCACGACAAGTCAGTCATCATACTGGTCTAACCACTGTACCAGCCTAGTCGCCTAGTCAAACTTCTTACCTCACTTTCACTTCACCCTATAACAAGTGGGAACCTATGCCCCACTTGTCTGTACTTTTAATTGTGTGTATGTGTTTGCAGGAAAGGAGAAACAGGTCAAGGGAGGCGATTCCAAACCGACCATAGGCCAGGGGGCTTTCCAATGTGATCTAAGAAGGCACCCACGCAAACCAGCCCGAGTGTGTCATGGACTTAGGTGAGGTTGATTCCCAACTCACAACAAAAATTGCTCTCTCACTAGTTGGATACCTGCCCTTGTTCTTGAATAAGGTTTCTACGAGAACAATCTAAGGTTCCGGGCTCTTCCGCACCCGCGACTGCATCACGGATCACCTAGATCCGGGGAGGCGAGATCGAAGCACCTAACCAGCTTGGCGATCCACTGGGGACAAGCTACCCCATCGTTGGATCGTTCTTGTTTGACCTCCCTTCTTTCATTCCTGCTCACTATATGCACACCTGTCTTTGGGGTTACTTAACCCCTTCATCTGAGCCGGGGGTTTCATAATCCCCGCACTCGTGAGTCTTCATTGGGAATAGGTTCCGCGAACGTCATCCCCATCCTTTCTCCTGAGCATCGACCCTGTGTCGCGCTCCCAAGTCATCATCTGGAAAGAGGCGAGGATGGACCAACAAGTCCCTCACTCCCTACTTCCTTGCATTGACGGACCCTCCGTCAATGCTTGACACGCATGTCACCACACTTAGCACGCACCTTGCTACCGGTAACTCAGGGCAGCCCGGAGGCTGCCTCTCCCTCTCCCACGACTGACAGTTCATCAATCGTTGCTCTCGTGGGCCGCTGCGAGCCTACCCCCCATTCTCTACCACTGCAGACCCCTGTAACAAGATGCTCGACACCAGGTGGAGGCGGCTCTGAAGCCACCACCTCACATGCACCCACCAAAGCTAGTGGAACATCCATTCTAGCTACACCTTGGGGCAACCCTCAGGTTACCTCGGGACAAAGTCAGGGTTCCGATCTTCTTGGACTTGGCCCTGCACCTCTTTTGCATGCACACTCCACCACTCGAGGCAATCTGCAAGTTACCCCAATACATGGTCAGGGTTTGGGACTCCTTGGACCTAGCCCTGCACCCCTTTCATAAGCATACTGCACCATTTGGGGCAACACTCAGGTTACCTCGAAACATGGTTAGGGTTCCAATCTTTTAGGACTCAGCCCTGCACACTCCTTGCATATGCACCGCATCGCATGGGGCAGCCTTGTTGCTGCATCTGCCCGAGCACACGAGGGGGAACCTCCTAGTACCCCCTCCCTGCATGCTTGCTCACTCTGTGAGGGATGCTCACACGGCCATTCCATCACACGCACATGATCACGACACTGGGTCTCTTAAAGTCGGACACGCTACTCGAGCTTGGGTTGACCACTAGGTCACTCGAAGTCCTTCTTCAGGAGGTGCACATGGGCCAATCCCCCCACCCACCTGTACAGCACCTTTGCACTGTGTGCACATGCACTAATCTAACACGACATCCAGTTCCAAGGGCAATCACGAGAACCGGATGAACAGCTCACCTTTGCTCGATGGCAGTACTACTAGGCCATAGAGAAGGGAAATCAATGTCAAGCCCAGAAATGGGGTCGGGAGACCAAGACATTGAAGGCCCAACTTAGGGGAAAAGTAAAGAAAGCGATTGAAGACTTCTCTTCCAATGATGAGAGCCCCTTCCCCTTTGCTGACAGCCCCATTGAAATAACTCCCCTGTACCCTGAAGGCATAATGATTCCATGCAAAGCCAGTTGCATGCTTCCCCCATGTCATGTGTGCTGCATGTACGCTCTTGATAATAACAGTATGACCTTGCCCTATGAGGGTTTCACATTCCCATTTGCTGATGAAAATCCCAATTCTAATGGGGCCATGTTCCTCGTCCTCATGCATCCAATGACTCCTACCTATGATGAGAGCTCATCATTCTCATTTGAGGAAAATCATTCCCTGATAGAGGATGAGATGGACAACATCCCTTTCGCTGGCCACCCCGATGAAATGGCGCTACTTAAAAATGCTATTCTTTATGAGGTCGACTACATGCGGCCCCCATGCATTGAAGACGTCATAGCTCCTTATGAGACTGATCACTTGTTCAGCCTGTGTCTTGAAAAATTCTTCCCCAATGACGATCAAGTGACCTCACCATCTTGAGAGAGTTTCAAATTCTCATTAGATGTTGAGGATATCCAAGCCTTGGAAGAAGAAGCCAACCTGAATGAGGACTCACTAACCTTCATCAATGAGGTTGTCAAAGCAGCGGCAGTTGAGCCCATGGTCGAGAATCCCATTGAGCAAGAGGCTTGTGGTGAGCAAACTCTATTGGATGGTACTGCCCCAAATGAAAGGGAAGCTTTCGGGGCAGCCAGCCCCAAAGCCTCTATTATCCCTTTGCTTTCCAATGGTGAGCAACCCAATCTTCCAGTAAGAGAAGATCTCTCAAGCATGGCTGGTGTCAAAGCTATGGTGATCAATGAAATACCAGAATACTATGGGGACGAAATTGCGCAGATTGAGACCACATTGAAGCAGTTACAAGCTGAGATAAGATCAAAAGATAGAATCACAAAAACTTTGCACCAAGAGGTATTGGTATCACGTAAGCCTGAGCATACCCCCTCGGGGCACCAAACCCTCTTTACCATCCTTCAAGCACCCCATCTGGTCATCGAAACAGCACCATCAGAAGAAAGCGCACTACCACGCTCGCCTCCCTCATTGCCGGTCTCCTCCCCATCATCTCAGGTTGGGAATGAAGAATTTGTGAAAGGCATGGTAGATGAAGCATTGAAAAAGTACAATATCCCAGTAATGAAAGAGCCAAATTGCTACAAAAAGCCTTACTCAGCGTATATTGACCAAACTCCATTCCACCGGTCTATCAAAGACCTGACTTCCACAAGTTTGATAGTACTGGCTCATCGCAACAACACATAGCCCATTTCATAGCAGCCTATCGCAATACAGCGAAAATTTTCCCTTTTTTAACAATTTGTGGAATTTCAAAACATTCCTTACTGCTGCCCTAGAACGTGTGTGATCTTTCATGGATGATCCGGGGTCTCTCTGGTGCCCGTTTGACCAAAAGATGATTTTTTTCCTGTAGGGATCGACATGGTGATCTATTTGATACCAACTTCGAGCCATAGATCATGGTTTTAAGGAACAATCATGCGACTTGAAATTTGGATAAATCTTGAAACTGCGGATCTACAGTGTGCTCGTTGCTTGACGTTTTTTCGTGATTTCTTCACTGGATCAGACTGAGCATGCCGTCATGATCGCATGGCAACGAACTCAGCTCGCTTTCATGCCCGGATGAGGATTTTGCAACTTTAGAATTTTTGCAGGAATCTAGAATTCCAGTGCAAGAATTTATAGTCACTTCACCAGCTTTGTGTGAAAAATTCGACCATTCATCATGTACGGCGTTTAGGCCGGTGATAGCCCTGGACCTTACGCACACGATGGAATTAGTCTTGCGTCGATCTGATGTGCGAGCTTCTTGATTCAGCTTCTCAAGCAGGGTGTGTTGTTGTAGATTTTCTTGCTACTTATTTCACGGATCGGCAACTTCTCTCTAGCTTTTCTTCAGGCTCGGGAGTCATTACTGGATGTGCCACATATCAAAACGCTCGTCTCAGTGAGAGGAAAATGCTCCAAAAAATTTGAGCGTGATCCGACTCGAGATTTGACCCCTGAGGGTTTTCAATCATGCCAGATCCAATGGCTATCATCCCACAACCATTTGATGCTCCAAAAGTAGGGTTGTGGTTATAGGGGTCTGTTTTAGGGTGTTAGAGGCTAATTCTGCTGAAATTGTTTCTCAGTCTGTACTATCAGAGACATATCAGAATTCAACGAGTCTTGGCAGGAAACATTTTGGAGTCTTACAAAGATCTTGGCCATTTCTAGGGCTATTTCGGGACTTTTGAAATTTCCATTGCTTGGCTTCTCTCTTTTATTCCACATCGGGGACCCATGGTGCTGCAAAATGTCTTCAAATAGCATGCCCTGCCAATTGTTTTGCTTCGAGAGAAGTGAGAAGGACAAAATTCAGAAAATTTCCTCTGGCTTTATTTCTTTTTTCTTCCTAGCCACAGGACCACGTGAACGCCGAAGAGATCCACGCAATGTTGTAATCTAGGATGCTCAGACGTTTGGACGCATTGTGCAGATCCATCTGTCGAGACTTTGAGGGGAGAAGAGACTAATTGTGATTCTAGCGGTTGAGGATTTTGTATGGACCTCGTCTGTCAGAATCAAGCCTATCGGCCGAGTGCTATGAGCCTTCGGTCGGCATTGTTTGCTGTTACACCAGGTTTGCTTTTAACAATCAGGATACGTTTGTGGGTCCCATACTGCCAGGTCCAGTCGAGGGCTTTTTGTTGGCCTGTTTCGAAGGTCTAGGCTTGTCGGGTAGGGGGGGGTTTTAGTGAGGAGTCACCCTAAAGTCTCTGGTAGGTTCTGCCCTGGCTTTGTCAGTTTCTTGCCTTCGTGGGGGTCTCTATCATTTTAGAGGGATATTTCAGTCATCGTCCTCACCCTAGAGACTCTGTTTGTTTTTGGAGGGATCTTTCGATCATCGTCCTCACCCTAGGGATTTTGTTTGTTATCGGAGGGATCTTTTGGTCATCGTCCTCTCCTTAGGGACTCTGTTTTTATTTTTTAGGGATTTATTGTTCATCACCCTCACCCTGAGGGACTCATTTTTGTTTTTGAGGGATTTATTGTTCATCGCCCGCACCCTCAGGGACTCAGTTTGATTTCGAGATTGAAGTTTAGGAGATCTCGTGAAGCTCCCACTCCCGAGTGAGCCATCTTGTGTTGTGATTGGATGCTGGCAGCTGAGGATTTTGTGTGGACCTCATTTGCCAGAATTACGCCTGTTTGGCAATTGGGTGTCAGTTGAGGCTGTGATGCTACGCCAACCTGCTTTGTTGGTCTAAGCACCCTTTTTGGGTTTTCACCTGAATTGAGGAAGTGGCGCCATAAAGATGGTTTTCACCAACCTCATTTATTTTTGGGCTCTTTTACCCGTGACCTTTTGGTCATGTCTACCCTTTTCGTCCGTTTTTGCTCACGGTGCTCTTTCGAGTTTTCACTGTGCCCGGGTTTTTACTTTCATGGAACTCTCTTTCTCATGGTTTTATGACCATGCCCATCCGTCATTTTTACTCATAGTGTTGCCTTATCCTGGTATACACCATGTTCATTATTTTTTTTTCTTATTTTTTTTTTTTGTGAAGGCGTGTTTAAGGTCATGCCTTCGGGACCTGTGCGAAGCCTTTTAACATCCTGCGATCACTATAATTTAGAGTCATACAGCAGGACCGTGGTGGTGATGGATGGGAGGCTCTGGAGGCCATAGAGTGAGCATGGTGGTGGTTTGACTGACTTGGAGAAAATGGCATGAGGCCACCTATGGAAGGTGGATGATGTATTGATCGAAGGTGGATGATGTATTAGTGGAAGGCGGAGAGTGGTGACCCACTAGCTAACTGCGATTATAGATGGTGGAATGGTTCACTGTTTTGTGAGCTTGGGTGAAACTCACTGAGGAATGATGGATGATGGTAATGACGGGAGCGGACTCACTTAGGGAAAGCAATGAGGGTGGTGTATGCATACAAATGGGTCGGTTAGGGAAGGCGTGTGTGAAAATGCACGTAAAGGGCATGCACATGTGTGTGGGGGCGTTTTTAAGGTCATGCCTCCAGAACCTATGCAAAGCAGTTTATCATCATGCGGCTAGGATGTGCACTATGGTTTTAAGGTCATATAGCTTGGACCATGGTCATGTAGTTTTTAGTCATGCAACTAGGAACATGCAGTTTAAGGTCGTACAACTAGACCTCCGCTACAGTTTTAAGGTCAAATGGTTTGGACCATGCAGTTTAAGATCGTGGATCTAGACCATGGTTGTGTAGTTTAAGTTCATGCAGCATGGACCATTGTGTTGGCCACCATGTAGGCGAAGTTCCATGGGGAGTAGATATGTGGTCAGCAACCTGACTCCCTTGGGGATAAAATGGTTAAGACTCGCAAGAGATTTTGGTGGGGAAGACTTCATTAGGGATTAGGGGACCAGCATGACTCCACAGGGATAATGGGCAATGGTATGCACGTGACTCCACTGAGGATAATGGGTCGGAGCAAGATGCAACCCCCTTGGAATTAAAGAGGCAAGAATACCCCTAACTCCACTTGGGGAAAATAAGCTGTGATACGGATGTGACTCCTCCTGGGGATGAGGGTGTAGACACCCCATTTTAAGTCTGGCAAATTCTGTGGTTTCTTGAACCATTAGAACCACACTAAACCTAGTAAAACCAAATCCATAGTACACATAGCCTACCTCGTGATCCGAAACCGATTGGCCTGCCCAGAACCCTGTAAAACCCTATTCGACCCAGATTTCTATAAATGCCCTGTTTTACCAAAAAATCACTAAAAATAGTTAAAAAATCGAGTTTGACCCAAATATTCTCTTTAGCTTCACAAGAGGCTGAGGAACATACCTGAAATAAAAACTCAAATTTGACAAGTTTTGGTTTGGGCGACACGGGGCGAGCTGCCCAAGCGACATGATTGGTGCCGCCCAGATCCAGGACCCTCAAACTTTGAATTTTGACCAGGGATTTGCTTTTCCTTCTTAACGAGTTTTGACCCCTATAGGAGCTCTTTTCGTTCGAGACTTCAGAGAGAAAAAAACCTAGAGATAGAGATTGAAATCAGAGAGAGAAAGCGAGAAACCCTAGAGAAAACCCTAGCTTCCTGAGACTCAAACCCCAAAGCAAAAGAAAACCTAGACCTAGGGCACAACCATCCTAGATACCCTTAGGGCACAACCACCCTTCTTCAACCAAAGTCTTGCTGGTGAATATCCGAATCAGAGAGGCAAAAGAGGACTAGTTCTGATACGGGCTAGCCACAGAAGGCTCGGGAGTCTAAGGCCATCCGGCCTAGTTTGGTATCATCTTCTCTTCTATTTTATCTCTTTTTTTTATTGTTCTTATTTCGCTACTTTAATTTTATTTTTCTCTATTTTGATTAATCTGCTTAAAGATCGTATCCTGGATATTTTTGGATCATGTTGGCTCTGCCACAGATCTGAGGGTTACAGTTTAAGGTCTTGCAACTCGGACCATGGCTATGCAGTTTAAAGTCATGTGGCTAGGACCATGCAGTTTCAAGTCGTGCAACCAGAACTTCACTACAGTTTAAGGTCATGTAGTTTGGATCATGATGCTAAGCCTTTTACCATCATGCGGCTACGACAAGTACTATAGTTTGAGGTCATATAGCTTGGACCATAGTTATGCTGTTTAAAGTTATGCAACGAGGACTATGTAGTTTCAGGTCGTGCAATTAGACCTCCATTACAATTTTAAGGTCTTATAGTTTGGACCATGCAGTTTAGGGGCGTGCATCTAGACCATGACTATGCAATTTAAGGTCATGCAACACAGACCATTGTGGGGCAAAGGAGACTGCCTCCATGGGAACAGAGTCGTAATTGGAGACACGACTGAAGAGTGAAGACTGCAGTGTAGGGGATGGACTTCCCTGGGGATACGAAACGACGGTCCAGATGGGTGTGCCATACCATGCACACGGTGCTAAGTTTTGGATGGTGCATGCAGCGTTGGGCCTTTGATGAAATGCGCACGATGTTAGGTATTATGCAGTGCACGGTGACAACATTGTATGCAGTGTACAACGACAACCCCTTGATGGAGCACACGACAATAGTCCCTTGATGGAGCGCGTGGTGAGAACATCTCATGCTCCACATGGCAATAGCCCCTTGGCGAGGCGCATCGCGATAAGACATAGCGATAGCAACGAGCTCGTGAGGCATAGGGGGGCAGCAGTTTACACTCGGGTCTCGGGCTTGACCCACCCCGGCCTGGACCTATCGCCGTCATGAGGCAAGGATTGGATCATCATTTCGAATTTGTGAGGGAAAACCCCATTTTACTGTTTTACCGAAAGGTAAAACAGTGAAGGAAATTTTTAGAGAGAGAGAGCCGGAGCTTCTGTCAAGAGTTTCCCGTTTAGAGTTTCCAATCAAGACCCATGGTACACAGGCCATCAGGAGATTTCTGACGAGCCTTGAGCTGGTCACGAACCTTCGCAACGTGCTTGCGGATGTTTTCGGAGAGTGCCAAGGCTTTCTAAATAGGGAACAGGGAGCTTCACGAGGCTTCACCGAGTCTTTTTCGGTGAGGAACGACAGCCATTGAAGCTATTTCCAGCAAGGGCAGGGACTTCTTGGTGGAGTTCTAGCGAAATTGTGAGGTCACAATGGTATTATGTAGAAGTTCTAGTGCTCTTCCAGTTGTTTTATTGTTGCTGGAGATTGCAGAAAGGTCAGGGGACTCTGAAGGTAGAGAAGAAGGAAACGCAGTGGTTTTACCAGAAACCCTGCAATTTTTTAGTGAATCGAGGAGTGCGAAGAAGGGAGGAAGGGAAGTTTGCTGGATCACAGGAGAACTTTTAACAGAATTTCGGGGGTTTTTCGCCAACTCTGGTAACGAGTAAAAGGCAAGGAAGGTTTTTTCGATGAACATGATTGATTCCCAGAGAGAAGAGGAAGCTCTAGTGAGAACCCATGGCGCCTACAACGATTGGGAGAAGGTGGAGAGGCACGATACGGCGAACGATTGCCCCTCGCACGTGTGGTGTCAGCTCACGTCACTTTGACAGGCGGGGTGCCCAGATTTTGAGGGATGTGGGACACGTGTGAACAGTCTTGAGAGCAGGTGTTAGCCGCAGATGGAGTTAGCTCGCTTTTGACAGTGAGATGGCGATAGTCCTATCTTTGGTCGTGAGGCGGTGATAGTCATATCTTTGGTCGTGAGGCGGTGATAGTCATATCTTTGGTCGTGAGGCGGCGATACCCCTTAGTCACGAGACAACGATAGTCTTGTTTTCTACGCGCGGTGATACCATCTCAACGGGTGGATGGCGATAACCAACATTTGTAGCTTTTGCCTGATGGTGGTCTGATAAATCCCTTTAATGGATGTCTTCGCAGCAGTCAGCCAAGGCCTCTAGAGCTCCCAGAATACAGGTTTCTTCAAATAAGGGCCTCATTGTTATTAAGGATTGGGAACCTCTCATTATCGAGAACGCATAGCATCCCTCTCCTCAACTTCCTGTTTCGGAGGATGATAGTGAATGGGACCTGATAATAATGGGCAACAGGGTGATTTCTCATGTAACCTTGAGAGGGAGCCTTGCACGTTCCGCTCGAAGGGAACCCATCATAGGCTTAGCTTTTGTAGTCACCTCCTTTTCGGGACAGGTTATTCATCCTCTCGTCTGGCACATTCGTGGAGGCTTTGTCGTATCACAAGCTGTGATGCCCATCCCTGCACAAGTTACAAGGTTCAATCATCGTAATGTTTACGTGGACAATGGACGTGATCTTCTTAGAACTGCTTATCAACTTTTCGGCTGGGCTTCTTTCATCAAGCTGATCTCGTTCCCACTTTTGATGAAGAGACTGATAGACAACCTTATAGACTTCACTGTCCCCTGTGCAGACTTGTTCAAAGAAAAAGTGACTGAAGTAGCTCAACTAGCTAGGGGAGTTTTGGATTAAGAATAATCAAATTTTGTTGAGAAATATCCCTCTATTAGGCCTTGACTTAAGTTCTTCCTTGAGCCTTTGACTATCACAGATTCTGCGACGGCATACTTGGGTAACCTTAAAACCAAATTGCTCATGAGTCAGCTCGTTCACCTAGATTTTGAGATTTTGCCTTCAGAGATTCCTTCGATACTTAAAGAAATTGCATGTTTTGAAAATGAGGATCACATGGCGATTCTTGAACGTAACATCAATGATTTGGAAGGCTTGCTTACTGCGACCGGTGAGGTAGAAAAAGAGCCATTTTCACCTCAACTGGTGTGTGGAGAATATCCTCCTTTGGTTAGAAAGTTTTCCCTTCTCCAGGCAACAGCTATGAAGGAGACGCAACATAATCATTATAGGCTTAGGCGTGAGAATTGAACGAATGTCTTCATTTATAATTCCTTGTATGCAAATTGCTGGTAATAGTAATAAAATGCCCCTCTTTGCCTTTTCATCGACATTTGTAACAATTTTTTATTGATGAATGAAATAACCCTTTTCTCTTTCTATGCGATGCGTGTCTCTTATTTTTCCCAATTCTTCATTGTTTTTGCCCTTTCATTGCGTGTGAAGGAAAAGGATAGCCCACTACTTGCTTCATCTTTCGATAGCTTGTTGTCGCTTCAATGACCTCAAATGGGGGGGCAGTTGCTTCCTCAACTCTCAGCATTTGATTTGACAGGGGTTCATAATTCATGGTTCTCATGATTTGGTGAGCCCGTTCACTTTAAATACTCCAATCTGGGGGAGCTTTGGCTTTGATTCAAGGTGCATTGCTTTTGAGCTCGTCATAAGTCTTAGTCTCAGGGACAAACTCCTTTAAGTGCTTGGAAGCGACGCACATAAAGTCCAACTGATTCTGGAGGCTACGAACCTCGCTTCTTAGCTCTGCCATGAGTTCTTGTTCCTGAGAGCCAGAGGGTTGACTCTTGTCCACCTGTACTTCTTTGAGAATTTTTGGGAAGTGTAAGACCTTCTTTTGGCTGCTGGTAATATCCTTGCCCAAAGAGTATGGGATTTGGAGTACCCTCCTTGGTGGTTGGTACTCCAATTCTGCTTCTAGGAGAGAAATGGAGATATGCAGGACCTTTTGTTGGTTCGACGTATAGGTGACCCTTGGTGCTGGAAGGTCTACCTCTAGGGCTTCCTCGGTCTCAAGAGCTGCTTCTAGCTCGTCATCTTGTTCTGACGAACTAGGACTAGAGATAGAGGGGGAGGCTTCTTCTTTCAGGGATGACATCATGATCTTAGAGACATGGCAAGGTATACTTAGGCAGATAGGAGTCAAGGGGAGGACTTGGCCCTGTCCTTCCTCCTCCTTGAACATATCTATGATCATTCACCCAAGGTCTCCAACGTCATCATGAGACAAGGGTCTCGTCTCTCTCACATGGTTCCAATCATCATCCTTTAGCCTTTTTGGAGTCGGAAGATCTGTGAAATAGTATTTGGCGTCCGCATAGTGAGTCTCAGCTACAGGGAACAGTCTCTTATCAGCGTAGACTATGTGTTGTCTCCCATATCGACTGTACTTGAAGCATTGGTGGAGCGTGGAAGGAACCACCCCTTGATCGTGAAGCCAAGGGCGGCCGAGAAAGACGTTGTAAGAGGTATCGGTGTCAATTATGTGGAATTGGGCTAATCATTCAGATAACCGATTTTGAGGCGAGGCGCATGGTGTCGGATGGCTTCTCTCTTGACTGGTTGAACCTTAGCACCGTAATGTGAGTAACAGTGAGGTCGTCAGACCGTAACCCTAGTCAGGTGAGGATCCTTCTTGGGATCAGGTTGACTGCTGACCCTCTATCCAGTATAATCCGGTTGATTGGGCAAGCACGTAGTTCACCATTCATGAAGAGAGGACGATTTTGAAGCTTGCCTCCCAACTGTAAGTCATCGTCAAAGAAGGTGACCTCTAGGCACCCACTCAAGATGGCTGGGTCCACCTTAATGGGCTCCAACTCGATCTCCTACACTTTTGGGTTGGAAAGGTCTTGAACCAGGGCCATACAATAGTCTCTGGATAGCAGAAGGGCATCATATATACTTAGAAGGGATGAAAGCTTTTTCAAGTGCCCAACTACAACATATTTCACCTTATCCTCGTCGGCCTATAGTTCTCCTGATCCTGTCCCTAAATTAGGTCGTAGGGTAGGTTTAAGAGTTGGTTTTGGTTGAGTTTCGATTTGTGACACTAGCTGACTTTGTTGCTTAGCAGGTGTGGTCTGGGCTGATGGGGAGGTAATAGGAATTTGGATTAGAGATGTGGAGATTTGAGGTTGAGACTTAGGGGAAAGTGCAGGATCAAGAAACTTGAGGACCTTGAGCTTCTGAGGTGTGGTTGTAGCTTCTTCCCCAATCTTAGGCTCATTTGCCCTGTGCTGGATGGTACTTCTAAGATCTGCACCATGTGGGATGCTTCTTTTAAAATGAGAGCTTGAGGATGGCTTAGACTCGGCTTGGGCTACCAAGGCGTCGACGACGGTTAGGAAGCCCACAGTCTGGGCAAGTATCCTTCTTAAGTGCTTCTGCTGTGACCCACTGATGTTGGTGCGTTTGAGCTCTCTGTTTAGAGCGTCGAAGTCTGGGCAATGTCGACCTGCACCTATGAAAGATATAGAAGAGGAGGAAGGAGAAAAAGAAGAAGCAACCTTAGAATGTCCTAGAGAGCTTTTAACGTCATCACTCCGATTGGACATGTGCAGGGGGTATTTTAGGTCTTGCACCAGATCTGACCGTTGGGGGTTGCTTTTAACGTCATCACCTGTATTGGACGAGCCTCGAGTAGTTGATGACTCAGGGATGTCCTCCTGATTGGACGAAGGGACAAGGCGAGTTGTGCCTAGGATGAAGTCCTGTAAGGTCGGGAGTGGTTTGAAAAATTCTTCCTCGCCTGGTGGCTGAGTGATATGGCACCTTTGACGAGCTGACCTGGGTGCTCATCTCTTTTTTGACCCCTTGGGAGATGTATGGTCCACCATGATGGGCTGATGAGTGGCCTTGGCTTAGCGGACTGCTTCACGCTTCAGAGACTTGAGCCTGCTTCGCCCATGATAGACCTCCCATGCCTAAGAGGTTGAGGGCTCAGAAGGGTCCAGAGTGTCTTCATAACATGCTTGTAGTGGAACTCTCTCTTGGACCAAGGTGATGGCTTGGAGGCATTCTAGGAGGACGGCGCAGACAATGTGACCTTTCTGAACCTTCTCCGTGACTACGGCTTCGAAGCCAGAGCATTCCCTTAGCTAGTGACCTCGTACTTGGTGATATGGACACCAGAGATTATCTGGCCCCTGAGCAAGATGGCGAGGTTGCTTGGAGGGCTTGGGAGTGACGTGACCTTGTTGGAGCATCGCCTGGAAGAGGTCCTGCAGAGGGTAGGGCTTAGCACCTTCCTAGGCTTGTGTCGGGAGGTCTCTTTGCACTAGTGGAGAAGGGACCTGAGGATGTCCTTCTAGGTTACCATGAACTTCTTGGCACTGCTGCATCTTCTTTACCAAGATCTCATGGAAGTTAGTACATTCGCTCCGGTCGTGGCCTTGTATCGGATGATAAAGGCACTAGATATTTTCAGTTCCTGGGGGCAGGAGCTTGAGCTTCCTTGTCAGCTTTTGCGTGAGGAGACCTTCCTCGAGCATTATGGAGAATAGTGCACGAAGGACGGTGGGCTCTTTGTCATCCTCTTGGATTGTCACTATGTGGCAAGCCTCAATTTTCTCGAATGATTTCTTTAACTCTTCGAGCTTTATCTGGTCCTTGTTGATGAGGGCTTCAATAATGGCCTTGCGCGTATAACATTCTTGAGTGGGGTGGCCTACTCTCCTGTGATAGGCACAATATTTTTCGTGTGCCTCCTGTCTAGGTTTCTCTTGGGATTAGACCTCCAGCAGCTGCATCATGTTCTGCTCTAATAATAACCGAAGCAGAGCAAGAACCCACTCCTTCTTGAAGGGGTACACCTTGTTCTGGTGCTAGATCTAGTAATCACTTCAATTCAGATTTTTAGGAGGTGGAACCCTGTTATAGGACTGTTGTGCTGCCCGTACTTTGATCGTGACTACCCCTTTGGAGAGATCCAGGTGAGGGGGTGGCTTTCTTGGAGTTAGTCATGATAACAGTTGCGCTAATCACCCCTTTTTGTTGGTTGCCTCGATTGTTGAAGCAAGAGTTACCATTGCCCCGATCGTTTCCCGAGCTGGAGGACTGTTGCTAGGATCCACCATGGTGTTTGGATAGACCTTTGATACGAACTACCTTAGAGATGAGCTCTGACATGGAGGTTGGATTGGAAGCCTCGACGTGCAGAGCAATCTCAGGTAGCATGTTTCGTATGGAGGTCTGAACCGCTTCTTTTTCAGTCATGGGGGTGGCATGATAGGTTGCCAACTCTCTCCATCTGGTGATGAACTTGTCAATTGGATCATCGAGGTCTTGAGTCAGGGTGAGGAGCTTGGTGGTTTCTACATTTCTCTAGACCTCGTAGAGATGCTGGTAGAACAATTTCTCCATTTCACACCATGTGCATACCGAGCTTGAAGGTAACCGAGCTTGGAGGTAGCCGAGCATACCACTGAAAGGCTGGTGGCTCGAGAGTCTCGACGAACTGACGGAGGGGGAGTCGCTCGTCAGTTGCCGTTTCTCGACAAGAAGCCTGGAAGTGGGCAATATGCTACTGTGGTGACATAGTATCGTTGAACAAGAAGAGTTTCCCTTTCTGATAGTTTGGGGGAAATGGTACTTAGTCAATGTAAGAGGGGTACAACTTCTGATAAAGTGATGCCCCTTGCATGCTCGGGGACCTTGCCCTTGAGACTATGGTTTACCATGGCGTCTATATCGGCTTGCGAAGCCACATGGGGAGCCGAGCTATCTTGTGAGAT
Organism: Amborella trichopoda; assembly: GCF_054954075.1. Classification (NCBI taxonomy): domain Eukaryota; kingdom Viridiplantae; phylum Streptophyta; class Magnoliopsida; order Amborellales; family Amborellaceae; genus Amborella; species Amborella trichopoda. The sequence continues at coordinate 29,285,396 of NC_142344.1, forward strand.
CAGTGGAGAAGCTTGTTTGGGAGTTGTGTCTTCACCAAACGGGGGGTCGGTCTCATGGTGAGAAGAAGGGGATCTGGAGGCTTTTAGACGATCCATTTTCTCGAGGATGGACTGCCTCATCACCTTGAACTTGTTCATCCTCTCTTCTTGTGCATTAGACTGGTAGTCAATCACCATGACACTGACCGTCTCTTGTGTAGGGTTAGAGCCAAGTGGGGTAATGGCTTTTCAAAGTTGGCAAGTTGTCCGTGGCAAGTCGATCCGTATGGGCTCAGCATGCCCCCATTGGACCTGGGCTTAGTAGGCCGTGTGAGAACCTGTTCTTGATGGTCTTGGGACCGTGCCTTCTTGGTAGCTTGGTCTTTTTTAATGATGGTCACTATCGAGCAATGTTCTCTGACCTCTGGTTCAGGTTCCAGAAGTTGAAGAGGGGAAAAGGGGTTATAAGACAGGAGGTTATCAAGAAGGGTAACCTCAATTGCCTTGGGAGGCTCTCTATCTAGGATCTGCAGGCCTCTCTTCTGTTTGATCTTGAGGTTGCAATAAACTCTGCTCCAAAATTGAGTCTGGGATGTGAATTGCCCCGTCTTTCTTGAGCAAGTAAGGGCCGTGTCCAGCAGTTGGGGAAGAGAGTGCGGTCCAGGGATAGAAGGCATTTTTGGCTACTGTCTTAGAGGCTGTAGGCCTCTATCTGCCATTATATCCTTGCCTCGAGCTCTCTTGTGGGGTCCGGGTGGATGCCTGAGCAGGGGTGGATGACTTAAGATGGTATTCATAGGGAAAATCTTTGAGTACTAGGTCTCGAGATGTTTGCCTGGTGACGGAAGGGTGACAGGAGAAGTGACTGGTTCTTGAATTCTCTTGAGTCAAGATCGGGGAAGAACCTGACCAAACAAGGGCGAACCGACGAAGGAGTAGCAAGTCCCCACTGAAGTCACCAAGCTGGTTAGGTGCCTCAATCTCGCCTTCCAGATCTATATGATCTGGAGGTACGTATCTCGGGTATTTAAAGAACCCGAGACTTGAGATTGCTCTCTCGAGAACCTTGCTTAAGAGCAAGGGCAGGTATTCCAACCGATGAGAGAGGAATTTTAAGGTGGGTTCAAGACTTACTTGGGCTGGCTCGCGTGGGTGCCCTCTTAGATCATGAAGAAAGCTCCCCAATTGCTTTAGCTGGTTCGGAATCGCTTCCCTAGACTTGTGATCACCTTGTTTCCGCACAGCACAATTTTCAAGATAAGTGGGCCAAAGGGACCCACCCTTGTCTTAGGGCAATGTACGTTCCTATGAAGGGGTGATGAATTGGAAGGTTCAAATAAAGATGGAAAAGAGAAGAGAACTTGATGAAGGGACCAGACTAGCATGATAGCTGAACAGTGACCGACTCGGAGTGACAGCAAGAGGAGCATAGTACTCGGAACCAACACGACGTCAATACTACTCGAAACCGAGGCCGATACGACTATCTTAATCTGGTGTAGCAGCAAGACAAGCATGGTACTCAAGACCAGCACGACGGCAATACTGCTCGACAGCCAGACCGCTATGGAAGTGCTAGATTGAGTCTACCCTTAGTCTAGTGATAAGAGGAGAGAATAGAGAGAAGGCACGAGACGACGGAGAGATGGAGTCCCGACGACATTAGGCATCGCCACCCACAACCGCGGAGTAGTACCATCACGACCCTGGGACGACGCTAGACACTACTGCTCAAGGCTGGAGGATGGGCAGTGGACTATAGGTGGCGTTAAGTATCGCCTTTGGCAACACGAGAAGGTAGCACACCTTTTCGTAGGCGGCGATAGGCACTTGTCAAGCGCACGGTGATAGCCACTCGTGAAGTGCACTTCGATAGCCACTCGTGAAGCACGTGACGATAGTCACTCGTGTAGCGCGCGAAAATAGTTCTTTCGGAGGCACACGACGATAGGTCCGGGACACAACAGAGGCTTGTGGACGGCGATAGGCACCGAGCGCACAAAAGAAGCTAGCGCACGGTGATAGACTCCTTGCGAACGAAGGGAGCCTGCACACGGCGATAGGAACCGGGCGCAAAAGAGAAGCTCATGGACGGCGATGGGTATTGCCGCGACCCTTAGCGGACGGCGATGGACATCACCGCCTGCATTAGGCACACAACAGGGTGAAACCCCTGCGGAGGACAATAGGCTTTGTTATCCATGTTCCTCGTTGAGACGTCGATGATATAGATGACGATGAGTAGTGCCATCTGCAAACGTCTCCGAGAGATAGAGACGCATGAAAAGAAGGCAAAAGGAGCTCGCGCATGTCGCTGCCATTGCCATGCGCGACCTGTGGAACCACAGAACGGGACAAAGGAAAGAGAGAGGCATGCATGACACTGCCACTGCCATGCATGGCCTTTGAGGGAAACTCTGACGAAGAAGAAGAAACAGAAAAAAGAGAGAAGAAGAAAGAGAAGAGGAAAAGAAAGAACGTAAAGGAAAAGAAGAGAGAAAGATTTACCATGAACTTAGGGGTATTTCTCCAAAATTTTCTCTCTCCTTCCTCTCTTTCAAAAACGCAACCACAATAAGAAGAAATAGAGATTTTATTATACAAGAGTTCGTCTTTCCACAATATTACAATGATAGTACGTGATATATACAGAGTTGTGCCCAAACATGGGGGATTGATCAAAATTAATCATAATTGTTGAAAATTAAGATTTAATTGAATTAAATAAAATAAGAAAATAGGGTGCAAAATGACAGATTTGCCCCTTTTCAACAATTCATAGAATTCCAGAACAGTCCCTACTGTTGCCTTAGAACGTGTATAATCTTTCATGGATGATCTGGGGTTGCTCTAGTGCCCATTTGTTCGAAAGGTGACTGTTTTCTTGTAGGGCCCGACATGGCGATGGATTTGATACCAACTTCGAGCCATGGATCGTGGTTTTGAGGCAGGATCATGCGACTTGAAATTTGGATGAATCTCGAAACTTTGGATATACAGTGTGCTTGTTCCTTTACGTTTTTTCATGATTTCTTCATTGGATCACACTAACATGCTGTCATGATCGCGTGGCAACATAAGAAGCTCGATTCGTGCCAGGATGAGGATTTTATAACTTCTAAATTTTGGCTGGAATCTGAAATTTCGGTGTTGGAATTTACAGTCATTTTATCGGTTCCGTGTGCGAAGTCTAACCATTCATCATGTATGGGGTTTGGGCCAATGATAGACCTGAACCGTACGTACACATTGGAATTGGTCTTGTGTCGATCCAATTCTTGAGCGTCGTGATTCAGCCGCTCGAGCGGGGCATGTTGCTCTTGATTTTCCTGCAACTTGCTTCACGGATCGGCTACTTCTCTCTTACGTTTCTTCATGGTTGGGCATCACCACGGGACGTGCTACATATCGAAACGTTCGTCTCAACGAGAGGAACATGCTAACAAACTTTGAGCGTGATCTGACTCGAGACGGGTGAGCTATAAGCATCGAAATTCACTATTCGTGACTATCCTTTAATAGAGTTTAGTTGCAGGGTGGCTGCACGGGAATGGTGTGCAGCTCCCCCTATTTTGATGTTTTACCTATAACTTCTTCTTGGAACGCCCGTTCCAGCTGAAATTTGACCCCTAATTTCAACCATGCCGGATCTAATGATGATGGTCCCATGCCGTTTGATGCCTCAAAAGTAGGGTTGTAGTTATAGGGGTTCATTTTAGGTTGCGAGAGGCTAATTCTATTGAAACTGTTTCTTAGTCTGCATTGCAATAGACATGTTGAAATCCAACGAAATTTGGCAGGAGACATTTTGGAGTCCTTAGGAAGATCTTGGCATGTTCCGAGGCTATTCTGGGACTATTGAAATTTCCACTACTTGTCAGGCTTTATTGATCGACTTTTCTCTTTTATTTCGCATCGGGGACGCATGGTGCTGTAAAATGGCTTCAAACACCCATATCTGATGGTATGGGAACCTGTGATTCTCCGTACCCCAAGTAAGATGCCTAGGTTGCTTTGCCGACTTTGATGTACTGAGTCCTTGTTGGAGCATCATACTGAACAAAGCGTGGAGGAGATCTGATGGCAGCTCATCAGAATGGCGTGGGCCTATGTCTTCCTCTTGTATTCTCATAGCGTGAGAAGTTGTCATGACCCCACCCCCTGACCCCAACTCCGTACAAACCGGAGGGCAACAGAGTCTGGAATCGTGACTGGAGGTCAAGTACATCACTCAGGTGGGAGTGGCATCAACACATGATATGAATACGGAATCAAAGCAAACTATGAAACAAAATAAACTCATAAACAAAGGGCCACAAGTGGAGCAAAATAAAACCATTTATACAAATCCAGTCTCCAAAATTCTTTTACATAAGGTTCAAGGTGCTACTAACCTAATAACAAAATTACAATATTCATCACAATACATTGTGGCATAGCCACAATACATTGTGGCATAGCCACAAGACACCTACAGTCGAAAGATTCCTGGACAGGACAAGAGCTTCACTGATCCACTACCATCGTCCAGCAGTCCACACATGGGCTATCGACTCTCACTCCACAAAGAAGGGAAAAGAAAGGTATGAGCTAAAAGCTCAATAAGTAAATTAGTACCTTGCATTTCTGCTTACAAGCTCATAAATAATGACATGGCCTACAGTTCATCGAACATCATATTGGCATCATAAAGTAGAGTCACGCCTTAGAATATGTACACTAACATCATAGAATGAGTATTGTTCAGATGTCGGAGCATCGACTATTTCCTGAAATGACAATTACCTTAATGCTTATCACAGTCGCAGTCAGACAATCATACAGATAAAAATAGAAACATAATTATTTACTCCCAAAGTAGAAGTTACCCCGATCAGGAAAATCCAATCTTGCAACTTGGAACTTCTACCCTCAGTCGAGAGGAAGGACAATGAAAAATGCAGGTCTCATTTCGAATTGTCCTCACTCACACACACAATCCGCAGCGCCCTTTGGGCTTTTGATAGGCAGAGGCCTTGCAAGACACGACCCTCTTCTTGCGCCTTCAAGTGAGAGGGCGTTAAACCACCATTGGGAGACCCAATTCGTAGTACCAATAAAAAATTCTGAGGGTGTGGCCCACCCTATTATTTACAGTTACCTCCCGACTCCACTCCTATCATAGGATTCAAGGTACAGAATATCTACTACCAATGGAGGACCCATTGCATAGTGGTCGAAAATCACATGTAACAGAATTCATATAACATAATCAGAATATCCACTACCAATGGACGAACTATTGTGTAGTTGCCAGCAATGACATATATCAGAGTTCATCTAACAGAATCAGAATATTCCACTACCAATGGAGGACCCATTGCGTAGTGGCCAGAAATCTCGTATATCAGAGTTCATATAACAGAATTAAAATATCTACTACCAATAAAGGACCATTGTGTAGTGGTCAGAAATCACATATAACATGTATAAGCATGCACAACATTCATTCATCCATACTTTACTCCTTTTAAAAAATGGTAAGGGGAATTCAGCATTTGTAGGATCACAATCATGCCATTTCGGTGTCTTATAACAGAAAAATTCAATCACCTTGCAAAAGGCCTACGCATGTGCATAGTTCACATATAATTATAAAATTCATTGTCGTTCTTATTAATCATGGGCATATACAGAATGAGGTATAGCATCCAAATTATGAGGGGAATTTAACTAAATTCCGATTCCCAATCATTAATTGAGCATTATATGATCAATTTAGGGTTCAGTATATCGTTCTGAATCTTGCTGAATTCTGCCAATAGGGACACATTCTTACAATTCGAAACATAGCTTACAACCTATAGGGAATTTTAAAATAATTTAAACGTGCCACGTTTAGTAGACATAGAAAGCTTTCAAATGGCTGTGGTTTCAGAGAAATCGGACTCCATTTGGTTTTCCAAAGTTCATGACAACAAAGACCAAATTTCTAAGATTCTGTGAGATCTGCCAACAGTGAGATACTGAGATATTTTTTAGCATAGCTCCTCATTTGCAATAAATTTGAGTAAGATTAAGGCATGAAAATCATAGAAGACTTATTCATCTATCAAATGGCTGTGTTTTTGTGTTTTTTGGACCTCAAGAGGTCACATAAAGTTTCAACACATAGAAATAATAATTCTGGAATTTATCATAGTCGGCTAATAGTGACATATGAGCATTTTTGTGCTGTTTGGACCTCAAGAGGTCAGGTAAAGTTTCAACACAATAGAAGTAATAATTCTGAAATTTGTCATTGACGGCTAATATTGACATATGGGCACAAAATGAAACAAATCTTCCACACTAGCGATAATTTCAACTTGACATAAAACATTGAACTCAAAGTAGACTCAAAGATCTTTCAAATAGTAGTGATTTGAGGCTAAAAGGATATCATTTTCTCATTCAAAATCTCATTACAAAACATGAAAACTCCCTGGAAATTCACAGTCCAGCCATGACACACCTCCCAAAATCATCTCCTAACTTTCAATCTATGTAAGGTAACAACATGAAACCAATTCTAGCTTAAACAAGATTCAAAAGGGTATCAATCCGCCAATTTTCATGCTCAACAACAATGATAACAGTGCTTAACAATTTATACAAATAAATCCTTAATTTCTAGAAAAACAGAGCACGACAATCTTCTTGCTATCCTATTCTTTGTACACAATTTCTACACCATCTCATGCCCAATCTCATGCTTAAATTCAAGCTATCATTCATGCATAAATCCTGCTTCATACATGCTTAGATTCATACTTCATTCATACATAATTCATACACCTTCAATGTTAATGGGTCTGCAAGGTAGTGACCAAATTACATTTTTGTGCCCTCAAAGGTGATCGCAACTCCTTCCACAGTCCCCTCCACTGAGCTTCTCAAGCTCTCCAACAATGGAATGAAGGCTAAGTTTGGTCTTCCTAAAACGTGAGGTGTAGAGAGAGAAAGAGACTTATACTTCTAACGTGGGGAGGTGGCATTCAGCACTTGCCAAGTGGCCCTTTAACAGAATGCAGCTTGCCAATTGGCATGCCTGGCAGCATGTAGTCAACGGGTGGCTGACATGCGTCATGCACAACATTAATTCCTCTCTTCTTCTTTCTTTCTTCTATCGCCACACGCACACTCGCGCGACACTCTCTTCTTCTAATTTTCTATCACCGCACGCACACTCACGTGACGCTCTTTCTTCTTCTTCACTTCTATTGTCTCGCGCACACTCATGCGACACTCTCTCTTCTTCTTCTTATCTATCGTCGTGCGTACACACGCGCGACACTCTCTTCTTCTTCTCTTATATCGTCACGCGCACACTCGCGCACACTCTTCTTCTTCTTCTCTTTTATTGCTGCACGCACACTCGCATGACGCTCTCTCTTGTTCTTCTCTTCTATCGCTGCGCACACACTCGCGCGGCACTCTCTCTTCTTCTTCTCTTTTATCGTCGTGCGACATCGACTTCATCATGCCCAAGAAATTTAGGTCATTACATCATCTCCCCCCTTAAAAATATTTTGTCCCCAAAATCGTTTCTCAATTAATTAAACAATGGGGGGTACTTATTACGGATCTCATCTTCTCATTCCTATGTTGATTCTTCCTTTGAGTGGTATTGCCATAGAACACGAACTTGGGGGATTTCTTTGTTGCGCAAAACTTGCACCCTCTTATCTAGAATCTCAATTGGCTGCTCGATATAAGTCAAGTCTTCCTTGATTGTCAATAGCTCATACTTCAAAATATGGGATGGGTTTAGCGTATACTTCCTCAACAATGACACATGAAACACATCATGGATATTTGCTAACTCAGATGATAGGGCAAGCCGATAAGCCATACTTCCTACTCTTTCCAGAATTTCGAATGATCCAATAAAGTGTGGGCTCAATTTTCCCTTCTTGTTGAATCTCATAATGCCCTTAGTTGGTGATACTTTCTAGAAAACCCGATCACCTACCTCAAACTCAAGGCTTCTTCTTCGATTGTCGACGTAACTCTTTTACCGACTCTGAGCAGTTTTGAGCCTCTCCCGAATCATGAACAATTTCAAGCCTCAACATCCTTCGAGCCTCAACATCCTCCTTTCACCGACCTCATCCCAACAGATAGGTGACAGACACTTCCTTCCATACAAGGCTTCAAAATTTGGCATTTGGATACTAGCCTGGAAACTGTTGCTATAAGAAAATTCTATGAAAGGCAAATGATCCTCCCAGCTTCCTTTAAAATCGGTCACAATGGCTCTTAACATGTCTTCTAGAGTCTGAATAGTTCATTTTGACTGCCCATTAGTCAGGGGGTGAAGAGCAGTGCTAAAAGTGAGTCTTGTCCCCAAGCTGATTATAAACTATCCCAAAATCTTGAAGTAAATCTAGTGTCCCTGTTGAACACGATACTGACAGGCGTTTCATGTAATCTTAAAATTTCTTTAACGTATAGTTGGGCTAATTTGTCCAAAGTATAAGTTGTGCGGACCGATAAGAAATGAGCTGGCTTCGTTAGTCGGTCCACAATGACCCAAATACTATCATGTCCAGTACATGTCCTGGGTAAACCAGAGACAAAATCTATGGTAAAGTGCCCCCACTTCCACTCCGGCACGGGCAGGGGTTGCAATAGTCCAGTTGGTTTTTGATGTTCGGCTTTTACTTGCTGACATGTTAAGCACCTAGAGACAAACTGTGCTACTTCCTTTTTCATGTCATTCCATCAGAAATTATTCTTCAAGTTCTGGTACATCTTAGTACTCCTTGGGTGTACAGAATAACCGGAGTGGTGTGCTTCTTCTAGAAAAACCCTCTTCACGTCCTCAATATTCGGGACACAAACCCTATCTTTAAATCTTAACAGATCGTCCCCACTAGGAGAGAAATCTTCTTTTATTCCCATATTTATATCTTTAAGAATCTTCGTAAGTTGGGGATCTTATCTTTTCATTTTACGAATCTGTCGAAAGAGCTGGGGCTCCACCCTCATACCCCAACTTCTATCAGTTTCATCTCTCAAGTCGTCAGGTGTGCCACCGACAGTAAGGGCTTCCGACACAAAACGTTGGCTACCACATTAGCCTTGCCTGGTTGGTAATTAATGGTACAATCATAGTTATTCAGTAGATCCATCTATCTTCTTTGTCTCATATTAACTCTTTCTGAGAGAACAAATACTTGAGGCTTTTATGATCTGTAAATATCTTAAATTGGGCCCCATACAGGAAATGTCCCCAGATCTTTAAGGTAAACACCACGGCCTCAAATTCCAAGTCATGGGTTGGGTAATTTTGCTCGTACGACTTAAGTTATCTGGAGGCATATGTTATAACCTTCCCTCGCTGCATCAAAACACACTCAAGCCCTTTATGGGAAGCGTCAGTATAGACCACAAAGTCTTCATTCCCTTCAGGTAAGGTCAATATTAGGGTCGAGGTTAGTCTCGTCTTCAGCTCTTGAAAGCCTATCTCACAATCATCTGACCATTCAAACTTTATCTCTTTCTGAATTAACCTAGTCAGGGGAAGCACTATCTTTGAGAAGCCCTCAACAAAGTATCTGCCAGCCCCAGAAAACTGCAGACCTCAAACACATTTGTTGGTCTTTCCCACTTCAGGACGGCTTCAAGCTTACAAGGGTCATCTGCGACCCCATCCTTAGAAATAACATGCCCAAGGAAGGCCACACTTGAAAGCCAAAATTCGCTTTTCCCCAACTTAGTATATAACTTCTCTATCTTTAGGGTCCGGAGGACCATCCTCAAGTGTTGTTCATGCTCTTTTAGATTCCTTGAATATACCAGAATTCCATATATAAAAACTACAACATAATCATTCAAAAAGGGCTTAAACACCCTATTCATCAAATCCATAAAGGCTGCTGGGGCATTAGTTAAGCGGAACGGCATGACCAAGAGCTCATAATGTCCATATTGGGTCCTGAATGCGGTCTTAAGAACATCCTCTTCTTTGACTCGCAGTTGATGATAACCTGACCGAAGGTCAATTTTAGAAAACACTTGAGCCCCTTCAAGCTGATGAAAGAGGTCGTTAATTCTAGGCAAGGGGTACTTATTCTTTACCATGACTTGGTTCAGCTATCAATAATCTATACAAAGTCTTAAGGACCCACTTCTAGAAATGGGAGCGATGTCAGAAACCACCTCTATTTCAATTTTTATCTCTCTAACTGGAGGCAGAGTGGTTAACTCTTTAGAAAAAACTTTTGGATACTCCTTCATTACTGGTATCTCATATAACTTAGACTGGGCATCTCGATTCTCCACTACATAAGCCAGATACCCAGCACATCTTTGGCCAACAAAAGGGAAGCCCAAAGAGCTGAGATAAAGTGTATAGGGGAAACATCCTTACTGCCAACAAAATTTAATTTAGGCTGTTTAGGACGTCTAAAAGTTAAAGTTTTGTCATAACATTTCATTGTCGCATAGTGAGTAGACAACCAGTCCATACCTAGAATCACATCAAAGTCTTGGATGTCTAATATTATCAAGTCTATAGGTAGAACACATCCTTCAAGCAAAACCCCATAGTGCTTATAAACAATATTAGTCTCTATAGATTCCCCCCTAGGTGTGTCTACAGCTAATGTTCAGTCAAGAAGTGCAGGTTTAACATTTATGTGGCATGCAAAGTGAGGGGGCAACCGAAGAGTGTGTGGATTCAGGGTCAATCAAAACTTTAGCTTCCATATTGCAGACAGAAAGCGTACCTCTAATCACAGAAGTGGATGCCTTAGCCACTCATTCTGTAAGGGCGAACACCCGACCTTGAGTCTTTGGTCGGTCTCCTGGTACCTTCACCGGATAGTCCTTGATCATGTGGTTAGGATTGCCACACCTGAAACATGCTCCTGTCCTTCTTCGGCACTCGGCTGCTAAGTGATTGTCCTTATCACAATATGGACATGTCGGGTGTTGGTTTACTCTTACATCACCCGAGAAGGTTTTCTGGATCTTCTTGCTTCGTTGAATATTATTTCCCTTGAAAGTTCTCTTTGGGGGTGGCCGAGTCCTTTTTCCAAACTTCTAAATGGAGCTGATCCCATCCTTCCCTTTTTCCTGAACCGGGACCCTTCGTCTTTCGTTTCTATCTTCATGGTCAGATCCACTAAAGGGGATAAGGTCTTTGCCCCTTTCGAACTTACTAGCCTTCCGCACCTCAGTGTTAATGATGTGCGGCGCATATCTTGACAATTCCGCGAACTTGGCTGCATACTGTTCTACGGACAGTCCCCCTTGTCACAGCTCAATAAACTCCACTTATGTTTTTTCCTGTATTGAGTCAGGGAAGTACTTCTCATTGAAAGCTTCCAAGAAATTTTCCTAGGTCACTTCTGTCCCTGACCTTTCTCAAGATTGTTTTACTGAACCCACCAGTGCTCAGCATCACCCTCTAGCATGAAGGCCCCTAACTTAACCTTCTGCTCATCATTGCAATGCAACACTTCAAATATCTTCTCCACTTTCCTTACCCATCGCTCTGCTTTTTCTACTCCCCCATGTCCTAGAAATGTCAGAGGTGCTCGTCTCCTGAACCTTTCTATTAGTCCACCATCACTCTACTCCGGGGCAAGGGTAATCAGGGCCGACATGCTATCTTTCATCATCTGAGTCATGGCCCCAATGTCCTAAAGAATTCTCCAAGGGATTCTGTATTCTCATTACTGAAGCTCACATTATTAGCACGAATCCTTGGCATCTTTGTCTTACAACAGGGGAACCCCAATCACTAGTCTACTCAAAACTATTCTAGAAACACCTCTACGACATTTTAGGCTAAGAATCCTAACCTGGCTGCTCTGATATGATAATTGTCACGACACTGCCGCATGACCCCAAGTCCGTACAAACCAGAGGGCGACAAAGTGTGGAATAGTGATCGGAGGTCACGTACGTCACTCAGGTGGGGGTGGCATCAACACATGAAATGAATGCGGAATCAAAGCAAACCACGAAACAAAATAAACTCACAGACAAAGGGCCACAAGTGGAGAAAAATAAAACCATTTATACAGATCCAGTCTCTAAAATTATTTTACAAAAGGTTCAAGGCTCTGCTAGCATAATAACAAAATTACAATATTCATCACAATACATTGTGGCATAGCCATCAGGCACCTACAGTCGAAAGATTCCTAGGCAGAACTGGAGCTGCACAGTTCGCTACCATGATCCAACAGTCCACACACGAGCTATCGGCTCTCACTCTACAAAGAAGGGAAAAGAAATGTATGAGCTAAAAGCCCAGTAAGTAAATCAGTACCCTGCATTCCTACTTACAAGCTCATAAATAATGACAGTTCATCAAACATCATATTGGCATCATAAAGTAGAGTCACTCCTCAAAATATGTTCACTAACATCATAAAATGAGTATTGTTCAGATGTCGGAGCATCGACTATTTCCTAATGGAAGTTACCTTAGTGCTTATCACAACCACAGTTAGACAAACATACAGACAAAAACAAAACATAATTATTTACTCTCGAAGAAGAAGTCACCTCGATCAAGCAAAGCCAATCTTGCAACTAGGAACTTCTACCCTCATTCGCATGGGAGAACAATGCCAAATGGAGGTTCCATTTCATATTGTCCTCACTCACACACACAATCCCCAGCACGCTTTGGGGTTTTGATAGGCTGAGGCCTTACAATACACGGCCCTCTTCTTGCACCTTCAAGAGAGAGGGCATTACACAACCATTGGAAGACCCAATGTGTAGTGCCCATAACAAATTTGGGGGGTGCGACCCACCCTATTATTTATGTTTACCTCACGACTCCACTCCTATCATAGGGGTCGAGGTACAAAATATCCACTACCAATGGAGGACCCATTGCGTGTGGCCAAAAATCACATATAACAGAATTCATATAACATAATCAGAATGTCTACTACCAATAGAGGACCCATTGTGTAGTGGCCAGAAATCACATTTATCATTGTTCATATAACAGAATCAGAATATCCACTACCAATGGAGGACCCATTACATAGTGGCCAGAAATCACATATAACATAATTCATAGAACATAATCAGAATATGCACTACCAAAGGAGGACCCATTGCATAGTGGCCAGAAATCACATATGTCAGAGTTCATATAACAGAATCAGAATATCCAATACCAATAGAGGATCTATTGCGTAGTTGTCAGAAATCACATATAACATGTATAAGTAAGCATAACATTCATTCATCCATACTTTACTCTTTTTAAAAAAAGGTCAGGAGCATTCAACATTTGTAGGATCACAATCATGCCATTCCAGTGTCTTATAATAGAAAACTTCAATCACCTTGCAAGAGGCTTACGCTATGTTCAAAACATCGATGCAAGGCATGTGCATAGTTCACATATAATTATAAAATTCATTGTTGTTCTTATCAATTGTGGACATATACAGAATGAGGCATAACATCCAAATTATGAGGGGAATTTAACTAAATTCGGATTGCCAATCATTAACTGAGCATTATATGATCAATTTAGGGTTCAGTATATCGTTCTGAATCTTGCTGAATTATGCCAATAGGGACATATGCTTACAATTCGAGACATAGCTTGCAACCTATCGAGAATTTTAAAATAATTTAAAAATGCAACTTTCTGTAGACATTCAAAACTTTCAAATGACTAGGCTTTCGGAGTAATTGGACTCCATTTGGTCAGTCAAAGTTCATGACAACAGAGACCAAAGTTCTAAGATTCCATGAGATTTGTCACCAGTGAGAGATTAAGACATTTTTTAACATAGCTCCTCATTTGCACTAAATTTCAGTACGGTTAAAACTTGAAAATCATAGAAAACTCATACATATATCAAATGGCTGTGTTTTTGTGCCATTTGGACCTCAAGAGGTCGGACAAAGTTTCAACACAATAGAAGTAATAATTCTTGAATTTTTCACAGTCGGCCAACAGTGACATATGAGTTCAAAATGAAACAAATCTTCCACAATAGCAAGAATTTCAACTGGACATAAGCATTAAACTCAAATTAGACTCAAATATCTTTCAAATGGTTGTGATTTGAGGCTAAAATGATATCATTTTCTCAGTCAAAATCTCATTACAAAACATGAAAACTCCCTGGAAAATCAAAGTCTAGCCATGACACACCTCCCAAAATCATCTCCTAACTTTCAATCTATGTAAGGTGACAACATGAAACCAATTCTAGCTTAAAATAGATTGACAAGGGTATCAATCCACCAATTTTCATGCTTAATAAGAATGATGACAATACCTAACAACTCATATAAAGAAAACCTAAATTTCTGGAAAAACAGAGCACAATAATCTTCGTGCTATCCTATTCTTTGTACACAATTTCTACACCATCTCATGCCCAATCTAATGCTTAAATTCATGTTATCATTCATGCCTAATTCCTACTTCATACATTATTAGATTCATACTTCATTCATACATAATTCATACACCCTTCATGCTTCAATTCATGCTTCAATGCTTATGGGTCTGCAAGGTAGTGACCTAATTACATTTTTGTGTCCCCAGAGGTGATCCCACCTCCTTCCACAGTCCCCTCCACCGAGCTTGTCAAGCTTTCTAACAATGGCACGAAGGCAATGTTTGGGCTCACCAAAATGTAAAGTGTAGAGAGTGAAAGAGACTTATACTTCTAAGGTGGGGAGGTGAAACTCAGCGCTTGCCAAATGGCCCTTTAATGGAATGCGGCTTGCCAATTGGCACGCATGGCGGCATGCAGTGAGCGGGTGGCCGTCTTGCCTCATGCATAACATAAAGTCCTCTTTTCTTCTTTCTTTCTTCTATCGCCGCACAACATTCTCTCTTCTTCTTCTCTTCTATCGTCGCGCGCACACTCACACGGCACTCTCTCTTATTCTTCTCTTATATCGCCGCGTGCACACTCACTTGGCACTCTCTCTTCTTCTTCTCTTCTATCACCGCGCGCACACTCGTATGGCACTCTCTCTTCTTCTTATCTTCTATCGCTGCGTGCACACTCACGTGACACTCTCTTTTCTTCTTCTCTTCTATTGTCATGCACACTCTCGCGTGACACTCTCTCTTCTTCTTCTCTTCTATCACCATGCAACAGCGACTTCATCATGCCCAAGAAATTTGGGTCGTTACAGAAGCCTCAGCTGCCCCAAATTCTTTCTTGAGTTCTTCGAGCTTGATCTGACCTTTCTAGATCAGAGAGTCGATGATGTCTTTAAGTGTGTAGCATTCCTCTATTGAGTGGTTAATCCTTCGATAGTATTTTTGATTCATATCGAGACCAACTTGATCAGGAAATTTGATCTTAGACAGCTGAATCATATTCTGTTTTAGAAATAGTTGGAGCAGTGCAGGAACCCATTCCTTTTCGAAAGGATAGACTTTATTTTGATGCTTGACCCAATAGTCATCTCGATTAAGGTTTGCAGGTGGGGGTACTTGAATATATGACTGTTGCTGCCTTCCTCCCTAAGGCGTTGTCTGCATCTTTGTTGTACCAACCCCTTTGGAGAGGTCCAAATTTTGAGAGGTAGCCTTCTTTCAATCACTAACGGTGACGGCTGCACTAATTACCCCTTTCTGTTGATTGCCCCGAGCATTGGTCTGAAAATTACAATTGCCCCAGTTGTTTCTTGTTCTTAAAGATTATTGATATGACCCATTTTGATGGCATGACAGGCTCTCTATGCGAACTGACTTAGAGATAAGTGTTGGAAAATATTTTTCTTCATCATGGGGCCCCCGCTCAACAAAGGCCTGACAGTCTTAGAATAGCCCCAGAATTGGTCATAGTCTTCATGAGGACGCTCAAAAGTATCCTGCCATGTTTTGTCACATTTCGACATGTCTAAGGTAGTCCAGACTGAGAAACAGCTCTGGCAGAATCGGCCTCTAGCACCTTGAAACTGACCTTATAACTAGAGGTACATTTTCGATATCTCATTTTTCTATGGGACCACCATAATTGGATCCGACACGGTTGAAAACCTTTAGGGGTCAAATTTTAGCTTAAACGGACACTCCAGGAAGAAGTTATAGGCAAAAGAGTGAAACAGGAGGAGCCACACGCTATTCCCGTGCAGCCACCCTGCAACTCCACACCATTGAAGGGACTGTCACGAATAGTGACTGTCGATGCTTATATCTCACCCATCTCAAGTCGGATCGTGCTCAAATTTGGTGAGCATGTTCGTCTTGTCAAGACAAGTGTTTTGATATGTGGCACGCGCCACGACGACACCCGAGCTCGAAGAAAAGCTAGAGAGAAGTTGCTTATCTGTGAAGAGAGTGCAGAAAATTCAGCAGCATCGTGCCTCGCTCGAGCGGCCAAACGCTCGCAAGATCGATCGACATGAGACCAATTCCACCGCATGCGTAAGGTCTCGGCCTATTGCTAACCCTAACCTCGTACATAATGAATGATCAGATTCTACACACGAAGCCAATGAAGTGACTGCAAATTTCGTCCCCAAAATTCCAGGTTTCGGCTAAAATTCCAGAGTTGCAAAGTCTTTGTTCGGGCATGGAATTGAGCTGCGTTTGTTGCCCCTCGATTATAACGACATCCTCTGTGTGATCCAGCAAAGAAATAACGGAAAAACATCAAGGAGAGAACACACTCTCTATCCAAAGTTCCAAGATCCATTCAAATTTCAAGTCACATGATCGTATGGTAAAAACACGATCCATGGCTCGAAGTTGATATCAAAACGATCGCCATGACGAGCCCTACAAGAAAACAATCATCTTTAATTTAACCAGGCATCAGAACCATCTCCATGAAAAATCATGCATGTTTTAGGGCAACACACGAATTGTTTTCAAATTCCAAAAATTGTTAGGAAAGGGCAAATCTATCATTTGCACCCTATTTTCTTAATTTATTTTAATTCAATTTAATCATAATTTTCAGCAATTAGATTTACTTTTGATCATCCACCTATGTTGGGAGAAAATTTTATATATACCACATACCATCATTGTACGCAAAAAGGAGGAGGCAATAGACACACACACAAAATACACAAAAAGAGAATTTTTAATTAATAAAGTTTCTCTTTCTTCTCATTGTTGTGTCACATTTGGAGAGAGAGACTAAGGTGGGAGAAATGTTTAGATCAGTACCCTTAGGTTTGAGGTAGATATTCTCTCTCTTCTTTCTGTTTTCTTCTCTCTCTTCCTCTCTTTCTTCTTCTTCATCTCCATCTGAGCTCCTCTCAGAGGCCATGCACGGCAGTGGCAGTGCCGCGCATGCCTCTCCTGTAGCCTCACAAGTTGCGCATGGCAATGGCAGCGCCATGCATGAGCTTCTTGCTCCCTCTGTTTCATTCTCTTTCTCCCGTCAAGGCTTGTAGATGACGCTGCTCATCGTCGTTCGTAGACATATCCTCGACGTCTCGGCGACGAATGCGGGTAGCGAAGCCTATTGTCATCCACAGGGACTTCACCCTGTCACATGACTATTGCAGGCGGTGATGTTCATCGCCATCCACAAATGGTTGTTGCAATACCCATCGCCGCGTGTAGGCTCCTTCTGCGCTTCTCTGTGCCCATTGCCGTGCGCCTCATCAGGAGTTGTCATCGTCCGAAAGGGACGTGTTGCCTCCTCGTGTTGCCAACAGCGACGCCTATTGCCGTTTGTGGGCTTCTCTCATATTCTCCATCTTGCATCGTGTGTCTCGTGGGGGTGCTATCGTCGTGAGCCTCACCAGAAGCCATCACCGCCCGCAATGGAAGCAGTGTCTTCTCATGATGCCAATGGTGATGCCCATTGCCGTCTAGGTTCTTCCCCCTTCGTCGTATCTTCATTCTTTTCTCAAGGAAGCAGGCTTTATTCGAGAGGTCAAATACTCGAAATGGCTCTCCAATGTTGTGCCAGTTAAAAAGAAGCACGGGCAGATCCGTAATAATTTTCGTGATTTGAATTCTGCTTGCCCAAAAGATGACTTCCCATTGTCGTTCACAGAAAGTCTTATCGATTCTACAGCCCATTGCCAAATCTTCTCCTTTATGAATGGGTATTCTGGGTACAATCAGATAAGGATGGCATTGGAGGATGAAGAGGCCACTGCCTTCTTAACTCCCAAAGGGGTCTTCTATTACACAATGATGCCATTCGGTTTGAAGAATGGAGGCACTACGTATCAGCGAGCAATGACCACCATCTTCAAAGATATGCTACACAAGGAGTTGGAATGTTACGTGGACAATTTGGTGGTGAAATCCAAAAGCAAGGTTGTTCACATGCAAGATCTTGAATGGGTGTTCGAGTGGCTCCGCCTTCATCAGCTTCAGATGAACCCCTTGAAATGCGCCTTTGGAGTACGTTCAGGGAAATTCCTAGGGTTCATTGTCAGGTACCGGGGATTAGAAATCGAGCCTGTCAAGATCAAAGCAAATCAAGGAATGTAGCCGCCATCAACACTTCATGAACTTCAGTCTCTTCAGGGGCAGCTTGCTTACTTTCGAAGATTAATTTCCAATCTCTCAGGATGTTGTAAGCCTTTTACACACATGTTGAAGAAGGACTCTCCTTTCAAATGGGATGGAGCATGTCAGGTAGCATTTAATGACATCAAAGATTATTTGTTAAGCCCCTCGGTACTCTCCATGCCCATGTTAGGAAAGCCCCTCATTTTGTACGTGACCGCCCTCGATGAGTCACTTGATGCACTCCTAACACAGAACAATGAAGGGGGAAAAGAAATCGCTCTGTACTACCTCAACCGCAGTATGCAAGGGGCTGAAAAGAATTACCCACCAATTGAGAAGATATGTCTGACATTGATCTTCACAGTCCAAAAGCTTTGATATTATCTGCTCGGTCATGAGCTGCAACTTATCTCAAGAGCTGGCCCCGTCAAATTCATCATGACATGCCCTCGCTTATCAGGGTGTTTGGCTAAATGGGCACTATTACCAATGGAGTTCGACATCAAGTATGTGCTGCAAAAAGCTGTCAAAGGCCAAGCTCTAGCTGATTTCTTGGTAGCACACCCTCTACTGGCAGAATCTCCCCTGTTAAGCGACCTCGCAGATGAGGAAGTGTTCTATGTTGAATCGGTATATGATTGGAAGATGTACTTCAACGGGGCCTTTTAGTTTGAACGAGGTGGTGCCGGTGTAGTGTTTTTTACCCCTCAATATGGCATCATTCCCTTATCCTTCTCCCTCGCAAAGGCCAACTCGCACAATGAGGCAGAATATCAAGCACTCGTAATAGGACTCGAAGTCGCCTTATATCTGAAACTGGGGCGGTTAGCCATTTTCGGCAACTCCGAGCTGGTAATATGGTAGCTCAAAGGGATATGCGATGTGAAGAAAGACAGACTCATGCCCTATCATTATACTGCTAAAACATTGATGGCGAACCTCGATGATTTTTCCTTAGGGCACATCCATAGAAGGTTGAATTCCCAAGTTGATGCTCTTGCCAAGCTCAGTGCCACTATTCAAATCTCCTCAAAGGAACCGCCTATATGAGTAGTAGAGTGGAGGTACATTGAGCTAGTTAGAGAGTTAGGTTGGGATGATGAAAGGATTATTTTCCCAGAATGCCCTCCTTATCCATTTGGGGCACTCCTTGCTGCTAAGGATGCTCTCGAAGTTGAAAAGAAGGAAAAGTAGGCCCAATGCAATAAGTCCGAGAAACAAGAAGAGGAGATCTTTGATCCAATAAGTGCTGAGATTGAAAAAATTGAGGATTGGAGGGAACCAATAATGAACTTTCTTAAACACAGTCGGCTATCGGACGATTGCATTAAGTGCAGCAATATACATAGAATGTCCACCAAATACACTCTTCTTGACGGGGATGCTCTCTTCTGACGATCCTTCGATGGCATCCTCGTCCGATGCCTCGACACAAAAGGGGCGAAGCAAGTATTGAAGGAAGTGCATGCCGGAATCTGTGACCTTCATCAGTCTGGCCCTAAGCTCCATGAATGGATACGCAGGTTGGAGTATTACTGGCCATCATTGGTCGCAGATTTGTTGACCTATGCCAAAATATGCCAAGTGTGTTAGATACATTCAAACCTCATTCACCAGCCACCAGAGCCTTTGCATTCGACAGTGATGTCTTGGCCCTTCTCATAATGGGGTATGGATATTGTCGGACCCATTAACCCTCCCTTGGCATTGGGTCATACCTTCATCTTAACTGCCACAAATTACTTCTCCAAATGGGCTGAAGCAATCCCACTCAAACATGTCCCTGGAGAATCAGTAGCCAACTTTGTGCGACATCACATCATTTATCGATTCGATGTGCCTGACCTAATCATATCAAATAATGGACCCCAGTTCAGGAGCCAGCACATTGACCGCTTGGCTAACCAATTTGTCTTTGAGTGGAAGTACTCTACTATGTACCATCCTCGGGCAAATGGTTTAGCCGAAGCCTTCAACTAGACCCTTTGCTGTGTTCTAAGAAAATCAGTGTCAAAGACGAGGAAAAATTGGCATGAGAAGCTTGCCGAAGCATTATGGGCGTATTGCACCACAACTCGGAGTGCCACCGATTCTACTCCCTATTCTTTACTTTATGGGAGTGAGGGGGTGCTACCCCTTGAAATCCAACTTCATCGCTTCGCATCGATGTACATCATGATATGACAGATGATGAACAGGTCAAGTTACGTAGAACTTGATGAGAAGAGACTGGAAGCTCAGCAGAACTTTTAACTCCACTAGGGGAGGATGAAGAGGGCTTTTGACAAGTCAGTCGAAGTCTGTTCATTCACTCGTGGCCGATCGTCATGCATGGGAGACGTAAAGGAAAGTTTGAACTGAAGTGGGAAGGCCCTTACGTAATAAAAAAGGTGTCCCAAATTGAAGCTTATATATTGACTCATCCTGACAGGAAGGATGCGATGCCCCCTATCAACGGATGTTACCTAAGAATTTATTACCCATGATCCTTATGGTGTCGAAGGTAAGACCTTAAACTTGCCTTCAAGTCTTGGTGTATGACTCTAAGAATACACCACACTCACAGTCTTGAAGGTAAGACCTTAAACATGCCTTGAAGTCTTGGTGTATGACTCAAAAAACACACCACTCTTATGGTCTCGAAGGTAAGACCCAAAACATGCATTCAAGTCTTGGTGCATGACTCTAAAAACACACCACTTCTATGGTCTCGGAGGTGCGACCTTAAAAAATCTTCCTCAAAAAGGAAGAAGGAGTGTGGCAGGCTTACTACACCCAAAAGAAGTTGAAGTTGCATAGGTAATGACACTAAAAGAGAAGGGGAGACAATCAATGCAAACAAGCAAAACTTTTCATTAAAAGAAGCTACAAGTTATAGACACAACTTATCATTACAAGTGCAAAATTTTGAAAATGCAATGAGAAAGATCATCAGCGTTGTTCTTGCATCCGAGGAAAATAGAAGCAGTTGATCGTTAGCGTTGTTTTTGCATATGAGGAAAAGAGAACCAATTGATCATCAGCATTGTTCTCGCATCTGAGAAAAGGAGAAGCAATTGTCTTGCATCTAAGGAAAAGAGAGCAGTTGATTTCCAGTGTCGCTGCACCATTAGAAAAATAGAGAAGGGTTTTAGATCGAGTATATCAGACACACAAAGCAGACTTCTCTGGCAAGGAACTAGCCTATGATGAAGAACATGCCCTCTTCGCAGCAAGTGCCCTCCCACAGAACAACATGGAGTTCACAATTGGGTTGAGGACTTGGCTTCCAACAGACCCTGCAAGCCAGATGGGGTTCCCCCTAATTGGGTTACCATCAATAAAGTTACCAGTTCCAACATCCCCAACCCTCAGAAAGTTCTTCATCAAAAGAATGCTCTCTGAAGGTCTTGCCAATGTATATGAGCATTTCCCGTTTTGAGTGGTAGTCCAAGCTGCGGAGTGCTAAACTGTCATGCGTGTTCACTACTGAGCATGCTAAACTGTCGTGCGTATTCACTGTCGAGCACGAAATTCACCGCGTGCAATTACCACCATTCAAGCTCACTGCCGAGAGTGATAATTGTTGGGTATGTGACGAGCGTTCACCGCTGCGTATGACCATTGTCGTGCGCGACCACTGTCGTGGATGACCACTGCCGAACACGCTTGTTGCCATGCACAATTAGCCCCCGTGCACAAAGACTTAATGAGTGTGTTTATTTACATGTACGCACCCACCAAATGTTCTCACGTGACCCTTCGGCTGTCTGACCCCTCGATTGCCCTGTGACCCATCGGCTCCTTGACCCCTCCGTTGTCTAGTGACCCTTCGCCTGCCTAACCCCTCAATTGACCTGTGACCCCTCGACTACCCTGCAACTTTTCAGCTGCTTGTGACCCTTCGGTCACTCCTCCAGGAAGCTCTTGAGTCTTGCCGGAATCTTGCAACCCACCGAAAAATTCCCTTTGCTTGGCCTTAAAATCCCCTGCTCACCACCAGAATATATGTGACTCACCTTCACTCCAAGTTCCCATTCACCAGTGCTCGCTAACGGAGCTCCTAACGCAGTGACCAAAATCTTCCCTTCTCCTGTTGTGACCAACAACACACAGTCGCCTGAACTTAGCCGAAATCCTTTGGCCGCCCAGTGAAGATGCTAAGGTACAAATGTAAAAAAAGGTTTTACCTCCTTTTTATAACCGGACATTCCCTGTCCTGCACCTCCTAAAACGAAAATGAAATCCAAGCTCAAGAGACCTTGAGTGTCATTTTGAAAAATGGCCAAGGGCATTTTCGAGAAGCCGAGGCATTGAAGAAACCAAGCGACAATGGGCCCGGCCGAGCTGAACCAAACCACAGTAAAAAGCCCCAGCTGCCTTAAGCCGTTGTAAGTGTTCATTTCACCATGAAGCCGTTGTGGGTGTTCATCGCATCACATAGCCACCGTGAGTGTTTAGAGCACCACATAACCTCGTGAGTGTTCATAGCACCACGTAGCCGCCGTGTGTGCTCACAGCACCACCTAGCTGCCGTGAGGGTTGACAGCTCCTCGAAGCCGCCGTAAGTGTTCATGTCACCAAGTAGCCACAGTGAGTGTTCACATCCATGAGCAGCCGCCGTGCGTGCTCACCCTCAACCGCCATCCGTGAACTCCTAAACGTCAGACCGCTGCACATGCTCGTGTAACCCACCGTGAGCGTACAGGCTGCCGTGCATGTTCCCACGTTGCCACCAACCCTATCACCTCTACACCCACTCCTTTTGCATGAGCCACCACGCATCCCTTCCCTAGCCGGCATGTTTGTGTGCACATCGGCAAGGCTCAACCCTCATCGCCTTTCCATCCCCATTGGAGTCATATTCATGACCTAATCCTATATCACCAGGGAGTCACATTCACTCCCTAATTCCCAATGAGTCTACTGTTTCCTACCATCCCTCACTAGACCCACCTTCACTGTCTGAACCTACTATCCATAAATGGCCCTAGACATTTTCATCCTCAGTGAGTCAGATCACCATCCATAGGCTCATTTCCCATGGAGCCTCATCCACTTGACATCTCTCAGTGAGTCCACCCTTCATTGGCAACCCACAAACATGGTGACTCACAAATGGTCCAGTTGCATGATCCTAAATTGTAGCACACATCTTGGCCGAATGATGATAATATTCTTTACACAATGGTCTAGTTATATGACCCTAAATTGCAGCACACGTGTTGGCTGCATGACGATAATCTGCTTTGCAAAGTGTTCCAGTTGCATGACCCTAAACTGTAGAACACGTCCTGACCGCATGACGATAAACTACTTTACACAATGGTGCAGTTGCATGACCCTAAACTGTAGCATGCTTTCTAGCAGCATGATGATAAACTGCTTTGCACAACGGTCCAGCTGTATGACCTTAAACTATAGTGTACATCCTAGCTGCATGGCGTTAAACTGCTTCGTACAACCGTTCAGCTGTATGACCATAAACTATCGTGTACGTCCTGGCTGCATGACGTTAAACTGCTTCATACAACCGTCCAGCTGTATGACCATAAACTATAGTGCACGTCCTGACCGCATGACGTTAAACTGCTTCGTACAACAGTCCAGCTATATGACCCTAAACTATAGTGCGCGTCCTGACCGAATGATGATAAATTGCTTCGCACAACAGTTCAGCTGTATGGCCATAAATTATAGTGCACGTCCTCGCCGCATGGCATTAAGCTGCTTAGCCGAGGTTCAGGAGGCATGACCTTAAAAACGCCTACCTACACATCCATACCATCTCCATTTCCTCCCCAGCGAGTCCATCTCCATAACCATTCAAGAACTCGCAACATTCCCCAGTGAGTCGGACCCATGCTCACGAAACCATGGTGAGTCATTCCACCATCCATACTTACCATTCGTTAGTGGGTCACCATTATCACCTTTCATCCAAACACAATCCATCATTCACAGACGATCTCGTGCCCTCACCCCACTATACTCACCGCATGGCCTCCACAGACTGTCGTCCATTGCATCACAGTCCAGCTGTAGTGCACTTGACAGCATGATGTTAAACTGCTTTGCCCAGGTCTCAGAGGCATGACCTTAAACTCGCCCCCACAAAAAAAAGGGGCTTGGTGTCAACCCAAAAGGGTAACGCCATGAGTAAAAATGATGGATGGGCATGGTCATGAAACCAAGAGTAAGAGTGTTCCACAAAATAAAACCCAGGCATGGTGAAAACACACAAAGGGCACCATGAGCAAAAATGGGAAAAGGGCAGACATGGCCGTCAGGTCATGGGCAAAAGAGCCTAATAAGAAGGAGGTTGGTGAAAACCGTCTCTATGGTACCGCTTCCCCCTGTCCAAGTGAAAACCCGACAAGGCACTCAGACTAATAAGTGGGTTGATGTAGCACTCGCCTCTATAGGTGGCTTCAGCCGGCATTTCAAGAAAAATCCTCGGTAGAAAAATACCCTGATATTGGGACCCAAAAACAAGATTATTCATAGGCAAGAAACTGTCAAACCAAGCCAACCAAACCTGGTGAGGCTGCAAAAAAAGCCGCTCATATGTTCAACGAGGTGTAGACGTTAAAATCATCCCTCAAGATCCATCTCAAGGCAAGAAACATTCAAATCAGGTAAATACTTGCCCACATCAACTAGGGTAGAACCCTTTCAAGGCCACCTCGTCAAAATCCCTTCCTAGTCGGACCAGACATTCAAGTCAGCCAACAATAGGCCCTCAACTGGACTCGACAGGATGGGGCCCACAGAGGTACCTTGCTTGTCAAAGCAAACCTGGTGTAACATCAAACAACGCTGCAAAAAACGTCTGATAAGGGTGAAGACTTTAAAAGCATCTTGTACGTCTAATGAGGTGTATACTCTAAAATCATCCCTCAAATGTCTTTTCTCCCCCAGAAAGTCTCCACGTCTGCGTCTACAATCCTATAAACAAGGCCCCCAGCCATCTAAGCACCTTGGTCATCCCTTCGGAAAGCAGCTTCGCACGAGTATTCCTTTGACTTTCGTGTGATCTGGTGGCCAGGTAGAAAACTAAAGTCGAAGGAACAATTTTTTTTTTCGAATGTTGCACTTCTTGTTTCTCTCGAAGCACAACATTCGGTGGGCCAAACTGTTTGAGTTTATTTTCCATCACTTGTATCCCCGGTACAAATAAGGAGAGAGCAGTTCACAATCTAGGTCCGTAGGTATCAAAATGCCTTTGGACTACGAAAGCCGTAGATCAATAAGTCCTGATCCAGAAGTGAAATTTTTGATAGCCTCATAATGGCCCAAGAAAGTTGAAGATTGTGCCTAAGGGTCTCCTAAGAACACCTGCCAAGTTTCATCGAAATCCGACGAGTTTTAGGCAGTGCAGATGTTAAAATAGTTTTAAGAAATTCTGCCTCTATCATGCTCGATGCGCTATGATGAAAAAACCGGTGAAAAACATTGAGAAACGGGCTGATCGTAAATATAAGGACACGTTTTCCCATGTTTTTCCACTTTATGATCATGGGCTGATCTGTGGCTCAAAAAGGGGTATCAAAACGACCGTCTTCCCGAGCCAATCAAGAAAAGAATAATCTTTTGACCGGATGAAGACTAGAAGGACCTCGAACGGATCCCGGAAGATGTGCATGGCCATTACAAGGACTTATTAGAAATTTCACAGATTGTTAGTGTAGGGGAAAAATCGTCATTTTGTCCCTATTTTATTAATTTCTTTAATTCATTTAATTGTTAATTTCCACTAATTAGGTTAAAAATTGATCATCCACCCATGTTTGGGCCCCACTTCTATATAAAGACGTACTCTTTACTTGTAAAGGACCCTCTTTTGATCAATAAAAAATTCTTTTTTGCTTCAAGTTTTGGGTCACGGCTTGGAGAGAGAAAGAGGAGAGAGAAAATTTTGACAGGTACGCTTAGGCCTCAAAGGTAACTTTCTCTCTCTTCTCTCATCTTTCTTCCTCTTTTTTCTCTCTCTTCTTTCTCTCTCCACTCTATCCTTTCTCTCTCTTCTTTCTCCCTCTTTCTTCTCTCTCTTCTTTCTCTCTCTTATTTCTCTCTCTTCTCTTCTTTCTCTCTACTCTCTTTCTCTTCTTTCTCTCTCTTCTTTCTCTCTCTTCAATCTCTCTTTCCTTTTTCTCTCTTCCTCTTTCCTTTTCTCTCTTCTCTTCTTTCCTTTTCTTTCTCTTCTTCTTTCCCTTCTTTCTCTTCTCCTTTCCTTTCTCTCTCTTTTTCTTTTTATTTTCTCTCTCTGTCTTTCTCTCTCCACAAGGGCAAAGATGTGGGCCTACACTTTTTGGCAAGCTTCATCGTGGTCTCTATATTCTCGCTCTGCCTCTCTCCCCTCATAAGGGCAGTGACATAGGCCTACCCGTTTTAGCGGGCCTCGTTGCCATCCCTATATTCTCTCTCTTCTCTCTCTACTTTCTCTCTCTTTCTTCATAGACGACAGCTAAGCCACCGTCTGTGTCCTCTTCTCTTCCCTCTCTCTTTCCACATACGGCAACCAAGCTGCCATTTGTGCTCTCTCTCTCTCTTCTTTCTTCACAGATGGCAGCAAGCCACCGTCTGTGCTTTCTCTCTCCCTTTCTTCTTTCTTCACAGATGATAGCAAGTCATCGTCTGTGTTATCTGCCTCTCTTCTTTCTTCACATACGGCAACAAGTTGTCGTCTGTGTTCTTTCTCTCTCTCATCATAGATGACAGCAAGCCGCTGTCTGTGTTCACTCACCTTCTTTCTCTCTCTTCACAGATGGCAATAAGCCACCGTCTGTGTTCTCTCTCTCTTTCTTTCTTCTCTCTCTACACAGATGGCCGTCAAGACGTTGTTTATGTCCCTCCTTCCTTTTTCTCTCTCTTTTCTCCTTTGCTCTTTTCTCTTAATTTTCTTATTTATTTTTTTTATTTGAAGGATTTGGGTGAAAAACAGACTAGCCATCTCTTTCTTTATTTTCTCTTTGATCATGCTTACTCTGAAGGATCGGGTTGAAAAACAAACCAGCCTTCGTTCCTCTTTTCTCTCTTTTATCTTTGAAGTGTTGGGTGAAAGCCAAACCAGCATTTGTCTCTCTTTTCCCTTTAAAATATACATTTTATTTGGAGGACTAGTTGAATGACATACTAGCCTTCATTATTTTTCTTCCTTTTCTTTTCTTTTCCAATATACACATTACTTTTGGAGTACTCCATGAAAAGCAGACCAGCCTTCAATTTCTTCTTTCTTTAATTCTTTGGAGTACTGGGTGAAAACATACCAGCCTTCAAACTCTTCTTTCTTTCTTCTTTTCTTCTCTCTTTTCCTTTTTCTTTCACTCTCTCTATCTCACCCTTTTCTTTCTTTCTTTACTGTAAAATATGTACTAAGAGTCCCTTATCAAGGAGACGTCGTAAAGCTGTCGAATTGATACGAACGCCATCATGTCACTATAATAATGCTTCCAGTTTTCTTCGAGTACACACGCACATGTGCGCTCACCCTATGACAAGGTGGGGTCCTCAGACCACTTGTTTGTATTCTAATGTGTGTGTGTGTTTGCAGGGAGGAAGAAATAAGCTAAGGGAGATGATTCCGAACCAGGCCACAGGCCAGGGGGCATTCTAGGTGATCTAAGAGGGCGTCCATGCGAGTTAGCACGAGGGTATCATGAACCCACGTGAGGTAAGTCCCTCCTCACGACCCTTATTCCTCTCTCACTGGTTGATATTCCTGCTTGCGTCTTCCTTATGCGGTTCACGAGAGAGCGATCTCAGTTCTCGGGTCCATATCGAACCCGGAGCCATGCCACTAGGTTATCCCGACCAGAGGGCGAGATCGAGACATCTAACCACCCATTATGTAAAGGAAGAAGATATCCACATAAAAGAAAAAACCCAAGTATTAGTGTCATTCAATATTTTAATTGTGTTAGGTGAAGATGTTTATTTCCAAATGGTTTGAAGAAAAAAGAAGCAAGATTATCACTATATCACAGAGCAAGTACTTAAAAAACCCAAATACAAAATAATTATAACTAATAAGAAAATGAAAATGTTGGTAATTCATGCATTTCTTGTTTGCATAAAACGATATAAACAAACCCACATCATAACTGCATATCATAGACATTATTTATTAAAAAAAAGAAAGGTAGCAAAAGAAGCATGGTAGCAACATAATTGAAGCTAAGTAAAACTAAACAAACTCAAAAATCATCTCCATTGGCTACAGACACAGGAAGTCTCAGAACTCCTCAAGGAAAAGATCGGTTACACTCTCGAGCTAAAACCTCGGGAATTCACCACGAAGAAGCAAGAACTGGCGTTTTTATGAAGGGTTAGGTGGAGGTTGGTTCAGTTGTGGCCTTTTACCCATGCATCATATATTCCCCTGGTTTTTACCGTTATATCCATGGATACCCACTAATTGATGAAAATAATCCATACTTAATCTCACGCTATGATGGTACAGTCATTGATGCCCAACCATGGGGCCCAGGTGGCGAGGCTAGGGATATTTGGGATGGTTTTGCCTCTGCCAGAATTGGACAGAACTCTCCAGAATCCAGTGGAAATTCTGATTGGTTTTGGAGGATTCTAAGCAAGCCATTAGAGTTTAGTGGCCAGAAATTTGATGAGATTTAGAGAGGTAAAATCCACTAGCTAGAGGTCACTATGTGCATCACCTAGCTAAGGATTTTGAGCCTAATGTGATGGTTTGCCCTTATGATTTTCCATTTGGGGAAAGTGGTATGAGGGTTTATATACCAAACTTGGTTCTTGGTAGGGAAGAGGGAGAGAATAAGAGAAAAATGAGGAGATATGGGTCTTTTTTGCTAAGGTTGGGGAAGGCAGAGGATGCCGAGGCAGGGGTTTTATTTTTAAAAAACATTGGTTTCGGTGTCAACAAGGAGGATTTCTGATGGGGAAGAGAAAAAATCAGAGAGAGCAAAAAATCAGAGAGGCCAAAAAATCAGTAAGATTAATGGGTTGGCATGAGAGAGAGATAGAGAGAGAGAGAGTCCTAAGAAGAAACCAATACACTGCCCCTCATCAATTCAACACAAGAAATCTAACGAGAAACTAATACATTGCCCCCCATTACTCCAATTAACAAAAGACAACAACTTGCATATAGTAGCACTTACATTAGCTTCATAAAATCATATGCATCATTCAAAGCTCAAATCCAAATCAAATTCAGGCTCAAAATAACCAAAGTATCAGTTGGGCAAGACTTTGAACCCATAAAAGTATTGATAAATGGTAACAACAGTAAGCATCCATGGAGGCTTGAGAACTAAACAAATTAATCGTAGAACACAAAGCATGTTGTGAATGCTCACTACAACAAGAAGTGTTTCAACTTACAATAGTTGAGAAGTAAACAACTGGTTTATATACGAACAATCCATAGACAAAAACATTTGAGGTGCTGAAATGCAAAAACATAACCCAAACATAGTGGTAATATGATAGTGGCAATATGATAGAAATAACCAGTAGAAAATTAGAAAACAGAGCAAAATCTAACCACATCCATGAATAATTAAAAGTAGATAGCAAAAAAAAAAAATTAACTCGTTGATTAGGGGTTTATCAGAGAGTTAACTCACTGATTTATGGTTTATCAGCAAAAAAAAATTAACACGTTGATTAGGGGTTTATCAGAGAGTTAACTCACTGATTTATGGTTTATCAGCAAAAAAGCATAAAAAAAGAAGCAAAAAAAACAAATAACTAATTGATTTGGGGCTTATCAGTGACTTAACTTCTCTATTTTGGGATTAACAGAAAAAATAGCAACTAAAAAAAAAAAAAAACTTATTGAATTGGGGTTTATAAGCCAAAATAATAGCAAAAAAAATATTAACTCACTGATTTGGATTTTATTAGTGAGTTAACTCACTGATTTAGGATTCATGAGAAAAAATAGTAGCAAAAAAACAAATAACTCATTGATTTGGGGTTTATCAGCCAAACTAGCAACGAAGAGAAAATTGAACTCACTAATTTGGGGTTTATCAATGAGTTAACTTCTCTATTTCAGGATTATCAGAAAACATAATAACAAAATAAAAATAAAAACTCAGTGATTTGGAGTTTATGAGCCAACATACAAGCCAAAAAAAAAAATTAACTTACTGATTTGAGGATTATGGGTAAAAATCACAGCAAAAAAAAAAAAAAAAAATTACTACAGTCATTTGAGGTTTATCATCATAATAAATGGAAGAAAGAAGAAAAAAAATGACTGATTTGGGGTTCCCGCTCTGTGAGGATGGCGATTGGGCATTGCTACAAGTGAATCCCTTTCTCTTCCTCAACCTAGGGTTTGAGGAGTGAGCATGAGTTTAAGAGATAACAGAGGGCAGTAGCGGTGAGAGCTTTGCTTTATAGGACAGCAGCTGCTTGCTTGAACAAAAGTGCACCTCCAAATGACTGCAATGCTTGCTTTATATCAAAGAGAGAGACAGAGAAGAGAGCTTTTTTCAGCGGTCTTCACAAGAGAAGAGAGTAGAGAGAGACATAGAAGAGAGCAGAGAAGAGAGACAGAGAAGAGAGCTTTTCTCTACTCGTGTGACTGAGAAGTGAGCAGTCAGGAAGACAAAGATAACAGCTTTTGTCTTCACATGAGCAGGCTTTATTAGATGCGAGCAGGCTTCAAGGCTTCATGCGAGCAGAATTCACGGGCTTCCCTTTTCATGTTCCGACCTTTTGGTTGGAACTTTTTTTACTCATAAAGCTTGGAAGATGAACAGTAATAAGTAAGTTCCTTACTTACCTTATTGTTTTTTATCAAACACAGAAGATGAACAGTAATAGGTAAGTTCTAGCTTCCAGGAAGCAACTTCATGTTATCAAACACGCCCTAAATGTAAGATTTTACCCTTCTTTTATATGTGGATTTACAACAAAATAAAATCACAATTTGAACCAACTAAAATTATAGATCTCGCTGTCCAACAGATTGAACGTGTAGCGTAAATTCATGGTGTTTTGGAGCATGTTCAATACAGCAAAAATTTTAAAATATGATGCATGCGGAGAGATTATCAAATTGACTATCCACCACTAGCTTCCTCGTATGAAAGAAGAATAGAATTTCATCACAATTGATTATATGACACTAAACTGACCCGTGAATTGAATCACAAGAAAACCAGAGTGCTATTACCAACTAAATAGTAACACACACGTTGAATATTGATATTTAGAAAGAGGTTGCACTCCGGATAGTATAATAAAATATTATGATTATAACAATATCATTAGTAAATAATAACTTTCATAGTAATAACTTTCATAATTATTAATTGTGATAACAAAATAACTATTACTAATAGTCAATAGGAAGTCACTACACAACGTTTATGGGTGAAAATGAAAAATGTCTTCGTCCATAGGCTCGGCGCCATCCGATTTTTTTGGACAGCGTGGATTAAAAGACCGCAACCGACATAATAGGCCTGTTGGGGTAAAAAAACACATAGAAACCACCACAGATTACGTGCTGTCCGTTGCGACTCCTTTCAATAAACTTCCACGGCCATAGCATGTCCATAGCGGGACGAAACACTGTTCAAAATCGCTTATTGGCGTTTTTAAGAGTTTTCCTAATCAAATAATATGTAAGTATAATTATTTAGAGTAACTAATAATGATATTCAAAATTCATATAATTCTAAGAATATTTATTGATAATTAATAAAGTATAACAATTTTTTATTACGATTTTTAAATATTTTATAAATAACTTCGTTGTCTTGGCTACCAGAAAGAAAATTTGTTTCATTTATTTTTCTAAAAAGCTTTCAAGATTTTATAATAGTGAGTATGAAGATTTATGACTTAAATTGTGTTTAGGACTAATTTTTAGTTTCCCTAAAGAGACGTTTTTAAAAATAGAAAGTATGTATATTGATGTATTGTTTCCTAGATGAGCTTTACATATAAATCTTCCAATTTTATGGGTTCCTAAGATATTTATGAATATCTCTATATAAATATTCCAATTTTATTGGTCCCTAAGATTTTTATGAAGATCTCTAATATAAATCTTCCAATTTTTTGGTTCCCATGTTTTTTATAAAGATCTCTTTACGTCTTTGGATTCTCATTCCAATTTTTTGGGTTTTTAAGAAAGGAAAGCTTTACGTGTTACCCCCACCCACATGTAAAGTATGTGATCAGTGCTCTCGGCCGTTGGATCAGAGTAAATAGTTGAGATGACTTGAGTCACACTTTCATAAGGTGGCTCCAGAGTAACAACTCATAGTGTTTTTATTTTAATTTTTATTCTATAAATCAGTTTGCAGCAAAATATTTGGGACATGCATATATCTGATAGGACTGCACATCATAAGAATAATAACAATAAATATTTTTACATTAAAAAAGTATTAGAATATCCCTAAAGCTTTGCAGGTATTTTTGTCATCTATTTTCACGAGAACTAATTTTTATTTTTATTATTTTTGCTAAGGACACCCCAATAAGAATATGGGACCCTCCAAATTTTAGTGAAAAAAGTCTATAGAAAAATTAAAACTTAAATAGTGTATTGGCATTGCTTTGTGAGATGAATAATCCTAGCCGTGCATTCGGATCGAAAGGTTGAGAAGTGGGATCACGTAGACTGCTTTCCCTTCAAGAAATTAGAAGATCTTTAGAAAGTGATAACACTCATGATACTAGAATAAGATAGTATGATTATAATAATATCATTAATCGATATTATAACTAATATAATTATGATTAATAGTAAATGATGTGATAATTATAATTAATATAGTGACTAATAGTATGATTACAATCCACTTAATTCTAAGCATACTTAATTCTAAGCATACTTATAATAGTTAATAATTCTAATAGTTTTTATAATTTTAAAATATTTTATAATAATTATGTTGTCTTGGCTACGTTTATAAATAATCATATTGTCTTGGCTACACGAGAAAGAAAAATAGCTTCTTTGTTTTTTAAGAATTTTTAGGACTTTAGAATATTAAGTATATGGATTCATGATTTTGAACATTATATGTGCCTAATTTTTAGTTTGCTAATATAACTTCTAAACAATTTCTCAATGAAAAGTCCTTCATGAGTCAGCCGTTGCAAGAGCTTACTAACTCACCGACATCCATCTTTAAGATGGACGTTGTAAAAAACTCATAAGGCTTATATGGGGTAGATTTTTTATTTTTTTTCTAAAAAATCACATTTTAAATGTCAATTGTTTTTTTCATGCTCGTGATCATCTTAACCTATATCATGCATTCTCAAAATATTAGATTAAAAATCCATTTTTAAGATGCCTTAATGGGGCCCCACATATGTATAGTATGAGTTGGCAAACTCAAAGAAACTTCTGACCTGGGAGTTATTGGGGGGTGGCTTTCTTGGTCTAATAGTCAGATCAACAGGAGGTGTATAAGAAGTAGATTAGATCGCGAAATGGCAACCATTGATTGGGTTTTGGATTTTTCAGAATTCAAGGTGAAGCTTCTTCCGAAAGCCAATTCTAATCATTGCCCGATAATGGTAATAGTTACTAATGAGGGACCGGTCGGTCAAAAACCATTGAAATATTTCTCGATGTGGGAAAAGCAATCTGGCTTTATGGATATAGTCTCTACGTCTTGGCAAGATAGAGTTGGGGCATGGCCATGTACAGGTTTGTGACTAAAAAAAAAGATTGAGGGCTGATTTGTGTACATGGAATAGGGAGGTCTTCGGTCATGTTAGTGAATCCATTGTTGTGGTCAGACTCCAATTATCTTCTTTATATGATAGCTTAACTTCAGATCCCTCTAATGAAGCATTAATGTTAGAAGAGCAGGAGAGTACCTAGAGGCTTCAAATGTTTTTTGGACTTGAGGAGAGACTGTGGAGACAGAAATCTAGACAAGATTGGCTTAATGACGGTGACTCCAATACTAAGTTCTTCCATCTCTCCACAGTCATTCGAAGAAGAAATGACAGGATCATATCGCTGAAAGATCAGAATGGGGATTTACTAATTTCTGAAGATGATATTGATAGACATATAATCAATTTTTTCGAGAACTTGCTTGCTCAAGATCGTGATATTGAAACTATTCAGGAGGATACGTTTCTACCTCCATGTTCATTATCTTTGGATCAGACGATGAAATTGGTTGCAGCAGTCACTATGGAGGAAATTAAAGCCACTATTTGAGACTTGAAAAGTGAGAGTGCTCCAGGATCGGACGGCTTCTCAGTGCAATTTTATAAATTTGCCCGAGAGATCATTAATAAAGACCTATACATGGCCCTCAAGGACATCTTTGGTAAAGGTAAGCTTCTAAAACAGATTAATTCTACTTTTATATGTTTGATTCCTAAGGTGGATTTCCTTTTTGTTATGAAGGATTTTAAATCGATTGGTTTGTGTAATATCATTTATAAGACAATCAGTAAAATAATCTCAAACCATCTTAGAGTTGTCTTTGAGGACATCATTAACCCTAGGTAAGCTACTTTCTTGAAGGGTAGGCTCATTCAGATAATATTCTAATGGAAAATGAGATTATGTCTCTTTGCTATAAGAATTCAGCTCGTCCTAAATGTGTATGCAGATTAATCTGAGTAGTGCATATGACAGAGTTTCCTGAAAATTTATTGTGAGGAGGTTACATGCTTTGGGTTTCCCATATCTATTTATTTCATGG
This sequence comes from Amborella trichopoda, assembly GCF_054954075.1. Classification (NCBI taxonomy): domain Eukaryota; kingdom Viridiplantae; phylum Streptophyta; class Magnoliopsida; order Amborellales; family Amborellaceae; genus Amborella; species Amborella trichopoda. The sequence goes on from NC_142344.1 coordinate 29,320,511, forward strand.
ATTCATCTATGTATTTCGACTACCCTTTTTTTCTGCTGTGACATATGGCTCCCCTAAATGTTTTTTCAAGGGAAGAAGAGGTTTGAGACAAGGAGATCCTTTATCCCTCTACTTATTTCTACTGGTCATGAATTTCTTTAGTAGGCAATTAGACCAGGCTATGTTGCAGGTATTGATACCCAGAGCCTTCCCCTCTGGGCGTGGCTATGGGGTTTCCCACTTATTTTATGCTGATAATGCCGTAATTTTTTGTGGGCTATCTTATGCATTTGCCTCTACAATAAAGACGATTATCACTAATTTTGAGAATACTACTGGGCAACGTTTTCTTCTTTGGGGTTCTACATGACAGTCGAGCACGGATCTTGAGAAAGCTGGGATTCAGTGAGGGTTTCTTGCTGGTGCTGTTTTTGGGGCTTCCTCTATTTCATGGCCATCTCCGGCATAGTTATTATTAAAGCTTGGTTGGAAAGGTGATAGGTAAGATAGGTACATGGCAAGCCTTCTGTTTATCTTATACAGGACATCTTCAACTGCTTAAATCAGTCCTTAGTACTTTGGTTATTTTCTGGATACTATATTTTATGCTGCCAAAGAAATCTCTAACATGATAGAGAGGCTTCAGAGGGACTTTCTATGAGCAGGAGTTACAGAACATAAGGGGGTTCATCTTATTAAGTGGAGGACAGTTTGCCTCCCTCATGAGGAGGGAGGCCTGGGGTTGAGGGAAATGACAGACTTCAATATTGCAAGTATGATGAAGCTGACATGGACGATTTTAACAAATCCATCTTCTTTAGTTGCCCAATTCTTCAAACACAAGTATTTCAGATTGTGTTCTATTTGGGATTCTATAGCTAAGATGGGTTATTCTCATGCTAAGAAGGTCATTCATATCAGTTTATCACAACTAAGTGATAATGTCCAGTGGTTTATTGGGAATGGGATGAAGGTGGACTTCTTAATGGATCATTGGCTATCAGTACAATCAATCTGGGACTCTTTAGATGCAAATGGACAGATGGATTTGAGGGAACTTGAAGGGCGAAAGGTCTCAGAGTTTATTGATGGTAACCCACAATCATGGACATTGCCTTCACATCCTTCAACTTTACTGCATACAATATGGGGTGATGTGGAGTGATATACTCTTCCCTTACTGTGTTCATTGGTATGGACTCATTCTGCCAATGAAACTTTCTCAATCAAATTAGCATGAAAGTTCATTCGGTATAAAAGCTCATCTCAATCCTTATTTTGTGCTCTTTGGTCTTCAAGATGTCACCCTCGGGCTAAGTGGTTTTCATGGTTAGCTATGCATAATTGGTTATCGAATTCATCTATATTTCAGCAGTGAGGTAGACACATGGCTACTATTTTCCCTTTTTGTAGAAACAATGAGGACAATCTATTTCAACTTTTGTTTCACTGTCCTTTTTCGCTAGCTTGGCGATGTCACAAGAGATTTGTGCCTGGTACTACGATTCTGGATATTCTTTGCTGGTGGTTAGCCTTCAAATTCAAATCAAAGTGGTTACTAGACATCTGGATGGATTTTTTTTCACAACAATCTGGTATCTGTGGGAGGAGCAGTTCGATCTAATACTCTAAGGAGGGAGCAGGTTGTAATATGTATTACTACATATGTCAAGGCTCTAGCATATGTTAAAAAATGGGCATTCCATTTGTCAGAAAAGGCGGTTATTGAAAACTTAAAAATCAACTGGCGCTAGTAGAAGTCAAAATCCTCAGTCCCAGTTACATGGTCACATGGTCATTTACTGAGGTTCAGTGTTATAAGCTAAATATTAATGGTGCGTCATTGCATAATCATGGTTTCGCAAGAAGGGGTGGGGTTATAAGAGATAGCAATGGCGGATTTGTGACAACATTCGCTAAACACTTTGGAGTTGCGTCTAATAATTATACAGAATTTCAGGCTCTTGAGGAAGGTATTCTCTTAGTTATCCAAATGAGTTGCTTCTCGATACAGATAGAAAGTGATTCATCTTTGCTAGTAGATGCTATTCAGGATCATTGCAGTGCCCCTTGGAAATTACGAACGATAGTTGACAATTGTCGTTCAAGGCTCTCGGTACATATGTGGACTATTACTCAGGTTTTTTGCGAGACGAATATGGTAGCTGGTGCTTTCGCTAAGCAGCATCTGCTTATGCAGGTGCAATAATTTGGCGTTGTCGTCCGCCGTACTTTCTTTCTCTTCTATTATTACATGATTTGGCACAATTGCCCTATTATAGGATTGTGAAATAATGTATCTTTCTTTTTCCTATTAATGAAAAAATTTGGGTAGGGGGCCTTCTCCCGCACTGACTTACCAAACACAACTCAAAGAAACCCATCCATTTATCACACTAGTATAATTCTATTTTTTTTATCATAATTTTTATGCTTTCATTTTTAATTAGTATATTAGAGCACCAAATTGTTTTTAAAATATTTTACCTATATCTATATCTATATTTAAATATATGCTATATTATTAAGCCATAGTTAAGGGGTGGACATATATCTGAAGAATAAAAGGGATCCTATCTTTAGAGAGGATGTAAAACACATGACCTTTAATTATAATATAAATGATATTATTATAATTAATTAAAATCATAATTTTATTTTATATTGATATAATAATTATATTATATATAATGATGTACACTTTTCAATGATATAATATTAAAATTGTAATATTATATTAATATACTATAAATTATACAATTATATTTTTATTAGTCACTAAAATAATATAACTATTGCGTAACTGCTAATAATATAACTACTGCATAACTGTTAATAATATAACTATTCCATAACTGTCACGATACAACAATGACGACATTGTATAACTGTATTACAAATTACAAATGAAGACATTACTACCCCAAGGGATTGAGCCCTATCTTAGTATCATTCTTTAACTCTTTCTGAAGCAACATGTCATATTTATTCAAAATTAGAAGTATATTTTCTCCTGTGCAGATTAAAATTGATCTTAAATTTAGACTTTAAAATTTACTTTTAGTGAAGAGTTAACAAATGATACTCCGTTCTTCATAAATAAAATGGGCTGCTCTGTATAGTCATGTCCTTTCTTTCGTTCTTTTTTTTTAATGCATTGTCCTTGGATAACATATTTAATTGAAGATTCGTGTACGTATTGCGAATTTAATAGCGCAACAGCTTTCCTTATTACTGTCATATTCTGTCAAGGATTTTTTTAACATTGATCCGAAATCTGTTTTGCCAATGTGAGTAAATGATTCTTTGACTATATGCTCCTTATTTCCTTCTCAAGTTACATGTTTTGATTAACGCGATATCGTGTTGTTGTTTTACGTGGCTAATCTTAATAAGTGAATTGTTTGTTCTATATAATATTCTTGGTTTATCAAGGATTTTTTTCGTCTCGGATTTCTTGTTGAAGCTAGCCTTTGAATCTGCTGGAGCAGTTCCTGACATGTGCACAGCGATTCACCAAGGGATTTGATTACTAATGTTTGCATGGGTTGCATTTATAACCAATTTTAGTTTTTTATTGAAGATTGTTAATTGGCATTGGTTTCTTTTGCATCGGACTCGAGCTTCATAAATGTGATGCTGCAAAATATTCTGTGAAAATCAGACATTTGCATCATATTTTTCACTTTCAAATATTTTTTTCCTTCCATATATGCTAGTTCGTTGTCCAATGTACCTATCTTTCTCTGCCTAGCTATATTTGTGATCTGCAACGGATCAATTTGATTTGTTTTTTGGGAATTGCTGGTTTTTCTGTATTTTTTTGGTAAAAACACAATCATCAAGGCTGCATATTTATGTGAAATATTTATAGGCTTTCAACACCAACCCAGAAGATCCATTGAGGTGGATAATGCCTGCAAAAATGACTGATGCAGTTTATAGACACTTCTGGTCAGTGAGAAAGCATATGTAGATTTAGGAAAATTAGGAAGATTTCACTAGTCAAGGGATCTGAAAATTTAATCGATTAGGGTTTCCTAATGGTATATCTTCTATGGTATTTTCAAGAAGTTGCTGCATAGTGCATGGAGCATGAGAAGTGGAATTATGATCGCCTTTGAAATATTCTATCCATGTGGTTCATAGTAGGGTTTTTAGGGGAATTAGGGTATTCACCTAGGAAAAATATGGATTTTGGCTTGAGGCAAGAGAAGTTAGGGAATCGCTTTAGGGTTTTAGTCTCGCAGGAATCTAATCAAATCAAATTGGTTGCCCACACTGCCAAACCTTAACAGGTAGCTCAGTCAACAAATAAGACTCCCAGAAAACATTACGAAGATAAATTTATCACAAAGCTCATGTGACATGAACCATTTAACATCTCAACCATTCCCTCTGATATAATTTAAAAAACCTCATTAAATGACGCATGATCACGAGTTAGAATAATTGTTATTTTAAATGTGTTTTGAATCAATTCTACCATTTTGTGCAACTCAATTAATGTCATGTTGTTTCATTTTACGGCATCATAAATTACATTAAAGACACGGGCCCCAAAACAGAAAAGAAACGTATATAATGAAAGAAATGAGTCCTGGTTTCTATGCCTAACATTGATCTACGCCAAATTGTTTGAATATCTGTGCCTGTTCTTTTAGAAAGACTTGACAATAGTTTTTTATATGAAGAACATGTGATAGGTAGTTTGCATTCATTTCTCGATGCATATCTGGGCTCCGAAAGTGGAAATATAAGTCATGTACCAATGTCAAAGAAAGAGAGATGCTTGTGACTCATGTATGCACAAGTATTGGAAAAAATAATTGCGAAAGGATGCGGTTTGGATAAGGTTGCAACCTTAAACAAAGTAATGTGCACCTCTAAATTTTTATCATAATGCAAAATTTTGGTATAAAGAATTCTTAGGAGGGCTTGAACATCCATTTGCATATCTAATTACAAAATTTTAAACTCCAAGAATGCTTCCAATCAAGTAGATCCATAAGACATGGAAATCTTAAAAATGGATGGTCCAAATAATATGTGGCAAGTGCACCATGTCAGGGACTCGACATCTTTGTTTTTTTTTCATTTTCATTTTCATATATCTCGATGATCAATTAGACGGTTTTCCGACATCAAAACATCATTTTCTAATAATATTTTAAGGTGCACCTCAATTCTACAACCAAAGAGAGTGTTTTAGTTATCCAATAAAACAGTGTTTGTGTATCTTATACATACTAGTTTCAGAAAAAAACTATGAATATGAAGGATCTTATAATCTTCTTCGTGCAACATCTTGTATCGAACATCGAAATGTTTTAAAGGATTAAATGTAATATTTTACACTTCTTTTATATATGTATTAAATAAACAAAGCAAAATCACAATTTGAAGGAAAATAGTAAACACACATAAAGAATAATCTCCAAGTAAATTCACCAAGCAATTCTCTTACATGGAAGCAAAGTGGGCTTATAAGGGAGGACTCCACGACTATCAATGTCTGTCTTGAACTTGCAAACCCTTCTCCTTTTGAAGGAAAACACAAGGAGGTCTTCAGATTTGACTATAACCATGATCTCACAAAACAATACACTTTCACATTCGCAAACACCAACTCAACAATTCCAAGAATTACCTGGAAATCGACCACATATTTCTTATCCCAAATCCTTTTATTCATCATCATCAGGCAGCAAGGCCAAGATAAAGTACGCTTTATCTTCATGTAGCTTAATTCACATCCAATGAAAGGCTTCATTCATGAATATGCTGCACGTACTACCTATCCAATGACCAGCACTAATGTCTACATCTCTAGACCTTCTCCATGCCCAATATCGTGAGTCGAATACCTCGCATGTCAATGGTTAGGTGCCTCGATCTCTTCCTCTAGATCTTTTGGGGATCGGAGCAGTAGCGTCTCGAGTTTCGATGGAAGATCCGGGACGTTTTTGAGATCGCTCTCTCGGGAACCCCATTCGAAGATGGGGGCAGGTGTTACCAACTAGTGAGACAGGAATTTAAAAGTGGGTTTGAGACCTACTCGGGCTGACTTGCGTGGGCACCCTCTTAGATCTTGAAGAAAGCCCCCCAGTAATAAAGCTGGTTTGGAATCACCTCCCTTGGCTTGTATTCTTCTTGTTTTATGCTTTTCTACAATCACACACATATATGGCAAAGGTTATGAAACAGGTGGGTCAGACCTCACCCTTTTCCTCTTTGATGAATGTACACAAGTATGCGCATTCAAAAGAAGAAGAGAAGAAAGACGGGGGAGAGAAGAATTCGACTAAGCGAGAGGACCAGAGCGATGATTAGGCTGATGGATAATTGGCCTGACGTGGTAGTAAAGCGGGTTCAGTAACTAAGACCGGCTCACAGGATTACTATTAGACGTTGTTACCAATACTGACTAGCTAAGTACGATGGTCAGTTTGTCGTGGTAATAACGCCGGCCAAGTAACCCTAGCACGACAACATTACAGCTAGACGACAGATCTAGCATGAGAGGTTAATCTCAATCCCTCTTAGTCAAATGAAAGAGTAACAGAATTAAGGCTATGAGGAGAGAACAAGAAGAGAAGAAGGGAAAGAAAGAAGGAGGGAGAAGGAAGGAAGAAAAGAGTATGAAAGATGAGAGAATAAAGGAGAGAGAGGGAACGAAGGTGCAGTCGTGGTTAAGCACTGCCGATTGTGTTTACAAGGAAGAGAGAGAACCAGTCGATGCTAGGCTTCACCTATTGACAGGAGAAGAGAGAGAAAACTAGTTGGCACTAGGTCTCACTGACTAACAGAGGAAGAGAGAGAACTAGTAAGCGCTAGGTCTCACCGACTGACAGAGGAAGAGAGAGAACTAGTCAGCGTTAGGTCTCGCTGACTGACATAAGAAGAGAGAGAAAACTAGTCGGTGCTAGGTCTCATCGACTGATAGAGGAAGAGAGAGAACCCAGTCGGTGCTAGGTCTCACAGACTAACAGGGGAAGGGAGAGAAAACCAGTTGACGTTAGGTCTCACCGACTGAAAGAAGAAGAGAGAGAAAACCAGTTGGCGCTAGGTCTCACCGACTGACAGTGGAAGAGAAAGAAAACCAGTCGACGCTAAGTCTCATCAACTAATAGGAGAGGAGAGAATAGACTAATCGGTGCTAGGTCTCGCCGACTGATAGACAAAAGGAGAAGAGAGAGAAAATCAGTCAGCATAAGATCTCACCAACTAATAGACAGAAGGAGAGAGAAAATCAATCGTCGTTAGGTTTTGTTGACTGACAGAGGAAGGAGATGAGAGAGAAAATCAGTCGGTGCTAGGTCTCACTGACTAACAGACAAAAGAATAGAGAAAACCAACTGGTGCTCACCATCTGACAGAGGGAGGAAATGAGAGAGAAAACCAGTCGGTGCTAGGTCTCACTAACTAACAGACAAAAGGAGAGAGAATACCAACCGGTGCTCATCGACTGATAGAGGAAGGAGAAAACCAACCGACGCTAACCCTCATCAATTGTGATAGGAGAAAACCAACCAGCATTAAGCCTCGTCAGTTGTGACAGGAGAAAACCAACCGACGCTAATCCTCGTCAGTTGTGACAGAAGGAGAAAACCAATCGGCATTGGGCGTCACCATTTGAAATAAAAGAAAACAGATAGAGATAGATATGAGAAGAAGAGAGAGAAAGAGATAGATATGAGAGCGGGATAAAGATGAGAAGAGAGGAGAGAGAAAGAAGAAAGAGAAGAGAGAAGGAGAGAAAGAGAGAAGGAGAGAGAAAGAGATAGAGATGAGAAGGAGAGAGAGATGAGAAGAAAGGAGAGAGAAAGAAGAGAGACAAAGAAGAGAGAGAAAGGAGATATAAATGAGAAGGGAGGAGAGAGAAAGAAGAGAGAGAAGGAGAGAGAAAGAGGGAAGAGAGAGAAAGAGAGGAGGAGAAAGATAGAGATAGAGATGATAAGAGAGGAGAGAGAAAGAGGGGAGGAGAGAGAAAGTGAGGAGGAGAGAGAAAGAGAGGAGGAGAGAAAAAATTACCTGCCCAAAGGGTATCGACCCTTTTCTTCTCTCTCCTCTCTCCCTCTCCAAGATGTACTCACAAACTCAAGTAGGAATGGAAATTTTATTGAATAAATCCAAAAATGAACCGAAGGCCTTGTGTTGTTTACAATGAAGCAATGCATGTTTATATAGAATAGGGCTAAATTGTGGGTGTATGCCAAAAAACTAGCTAAATTGAAGATAATTACCATTTAATTGAATTTAAAGAAATTTAAATATGGGTGCAAAATGATTATTTTACCCTTGCCTAACAATGTGTTGAATTTCATAACAATCCCTGCTGCTGCCCGAGAACTTGGTGATCTTTCGTGGCTGACCCGAGGTTGTTTTGATGCCCGTTTGATCGAAAGATTATTGTTTTCTTCTAGGGCTCAGCATGGCGATCATTTTGATACCAACTTTGAGCCATGAATCATGTTTTTGAGGCATGATCATGAGACTTGAATCTTGGATGAATGTTTAAAACTTCAGATCGATTGTGTGCTCTTTTTTGTTGTTTCTTCATGATTTCTTCATTGAATCACACTGAGCATACCGCCACGATCATGTTGCAACGAACATAGCTTGATTTCATGTCCAGATGAATATTTTGTTGTCTTTAGTTTTTAGCCAGAATCTTGAAGTCCGACAGCCAAAATTTACAGCAGCTTTGATGCCTTCATGTGTGAAATCCAACTGTTCATCATATGCGAGTTTCGAACCAGATATATCCTCAGACCTCACGCACATAATGCAATTGATTTTGTGCCGATCGGGTATGCGAGCGTCGTTATCTGGCTGCTCGATCGGGTATGCAACTCCTTTCACAGATCAGCGACTTTCATTTAGTTTTTTTCTTTGCTCGGGCGTCGTCACGAGGCGTACTACATATCGAATTGTTCGTCTTAATGAGACGAACACGCTCGCCAAATTTGGGAGCAATCCGACTTGGAATGAATGAGATATAGGCCCCGAAAGTGACTACCCGTGACTATAAAAACAGCCACAGTTAATGGTGTTTTGGTGTAGTGAGGCCACACGGGAATAGTGTGCGGCCTAACCTTTTTTAGTCTTTAACCCATAACGTTTTCTTGGAGTGCCCGATTAAGCCGAAACTTGACCCATAGGGGTTTTCAACCATGACAGATCTAATGGCAGTGGTCCCATAACTAATTGATGCACTAAAAGTATAGCTCTAGTTACGAGGTCCATTTCAAAGTGCAAGAGACCGATTTTGCTGAAATTGTTTCAGTGTTCACTTCTTTAGATATGTTTGATTACGGTGAAACTCTGCAGGTGGTCTTTTGAAGTGCTGAAGATGTCGACTAGTTCTAGGGCCATTCTAAGATTGTCGGGAATTTCCACAGTTTTGTAGGCTTTATTGACTTATTTCCTACTGGGACCAAGGTGTTGAAAAATACGTTCAAACAGCATGCCCCGTCAAATGTTGTGCTTCAAGAGAAGCGAGAAGGACAATCATTCAAAAAATTTCCTTCGGCTTTTATTTTTTTCCTTCCTAGCCATAGGACCACGTGAACACCGAGGAGATTCACGTAATGGTGTGACTAAGCTGCTCAGACGTTGGGATGCATTGTTCGCGGGTCCGTCCGTGGAGACTTTAGGGGGAGAAGAGACTTTTTTGAGGGATCATGTCCAAGTCCTCACCCTCGTGTGAACTATTTGTGATTCTGAATCTGGAGATTTTGTACGGACCTCGCCGGTCAGAATCAGGCCCATCTGGCAATTGAGTGTCATGTAGAAGGGCATCATTCCCATTTGGTCTGGGTTCGTTGGTTTCCTTTGGTAGGGGTTGTCTGCTACTACACCAGGTTTGTTTTTTATGTTCAGAGTACCACTATGGGTCTCATCTACCGAGTCCAGTCGAGGGCAGGTTCTATTAGCCGATTCCGAAGGTCTGGTCGTGTCGGTTAGACGAGATGACATCTTTGGTAGGTTCTCCCATCGCTTTGTCAATTTCTTGCCTTTAGAGTATTTGTTTCTAGAGTGACCTCGTAGGAATAGTGTTCTTCCTCACGAGACTTGTTATGCCGTCTTGGCGAGTCTTCTATCTTTCGAGTCCTTTATGCAGCCGGACTCAGGCTGTCAAAATCTTTTTCTTGAAGCTCATATTTTTTGAGTCTTGGTATTATGATAACGGGGATTTTTCTTCTTTTGAGGGAGGGCTGAAGTTGCCTGTTGAGATGGGTGCTGCATCAGCTTGTTTATGAGTCCAAGTGTCCTTTGCAAAATTTCACTTGAACCTGGGAAGCGGAGCCGAAGAGACGATTTTCACCAACTTCTTTTTATTTTGGGGCTCTTTTA